>NW_016107461.1:904400-1015031 GCF_001604975.1 Cebus imitator | reverse complement strand
TTTTTTTTTAATGTACCTCTAACTTGATGATTTGAAATGACCCATTTTCAAGTTAACTGATTCTTTCTTAGGCTTTATTAAATCTGCTGCTGAAATTTTCTAATAAACTTTTCTGTTCAGTTGTATTTTTCAGCTCCAGAATTTTTGCATGAAGCTTTCTAATAGCTTCCTATTTCTTTGTTGACATTTTCATTTCATTCATGCAGTTCCATTTAGTTGTTTAACTGTGTTCTTTTTTTTAAGTTCATTGAATGTCTTGAATATTTTTATGATGGTTATTTCAAATTCTTTATTAGGCAGCTCATAGAACTCTGTTTCTTAGGCTTTGTTTCTTAGGTTTTATTTTGTTCCTTTGATTGGTCAAATTTCTTCTTTCTTTGTATGTATTGTAATTTTTAGCTGCGATTTGCTCATTTGAAAAAACGACCGCCAGTTACAGTCTTTACATACTGACCTTGTACAAAGAAAGATTTTCACCAATTAGGCTAACTGGAGAGTCTAAGACCTCTCAAGCTTTTTTTGATTTTTTGCTGACTCTGGCATTTGCCTACAGAACTGCAGCATGTTGCTTATTTCTGTTTTCAGTGGCTTTTATACTCTGACATTGGTTCCATCTGAGTCAGGTGAGATAGAAACCAGTCTGTCAGCTAGTGATATGGTTTGGATCTGTGTACCTCCCCAAATCTCATGTCCAATTGTAGTCCCCAGTGTTGGAGGTGGGGCCTGCTGGGAGGTGATTGGAACATGGGAGTGGATTTCCGCCTTTGATGGTATTCTCATGATAGAGTTCTCATGAGATCTGGTTGTTTAAAAGTGTGTAGCACTTCCTACCTTTATCTCTTCTTCCTGCCCCAGGCATGTGAATTGCTCACTCCCCCTTTGCCTCTAACCATTTTTCTAAATTTCTTGAGATATCCCCAGGAGCTGAACAGATACCAGTATTATGTTCCCTGTACAGCCTGTGGAGCCATAAGCCAATTAAACTTTTCTTTATTAATTACCTAGTCTCAAGTATTCCTTTATAGCAGTGTGGGAATGGACAGGAAGACCCCAATAAGCCAGAGCATTAGATTCAAGGTGTACCCTTTTGTTTCCATTCTGAGAAAGGACCATGATATGAGAGGTTTTCTTCTAATTGTTTTTGCACTATGCTATGTAGAGAAAGGGGCACAAATGGGCATCCCAAATACTACAATTTTTTTCAACCCTTTCCCTGTATTTCATCTTGGTTTTACAATAGCCTGGACACTGTAGCCTTTTGACTGACTTCTAGAATTCTTATGGAGGTATTCTGGTACATTTATTTTCGTTACTTAGTGTCTCTGTGAGGAAAAGAGTGTAACTTCCTAGTCTTTCATCTTGCCAACATTACTCTGAATTGGTCCTTAAAATTAAATTCTTGGTCACAATCCATTTGTAGACATAAAAATTGTGGGTAGTTACCAATTATTTCAATGAAAGAGAATAGATATAGTTAGAATAAAAATATCAGAGAGTATTTCCTGTAGTAAGGCTAAGTATTTGTATTATTATTATTATTATTAATTATTAATTATTATTATTTGAGACAGAGTCTTATCCTGTTGCCTAGGCTGGAGTGCAGTGGTGTGATCTCAGCTCACTGCAAACTCTACCCACAGGTTCAAGCAATTCTCCTGCCTCTGCCTCCTGAGTAGCTGGGATTACAGATGCATGCTATCACGTCTGGCTAACTTTTGTATTTTTAGTACAGATGGGGTTTCACCATATTGCCAGGCTGATCTCAAACTCCTCACCTCATGATCTGCCTGCCTCAGCCTCCCGAAGTGTTGGGATTACAGGCGTGAGCCACCACATCCAGCCTATTTTGTAATATTCTTAATAGGTGTGTATATTTGTGTGTTCACATGCACATGCATATAGTTTGCACTGTATTAAAATGTTTCTTTCTAATGGTAGATCACAAAGGAGAAATTTAAAACCCACTATCTTCCAGTATAAACTAGTTGGTTTATCTGAAATTCAAATTTAACTTCATATTTTGCATGAAGGATATTTTCTGCCTTTGTTAATGCAGGCTCTCCTCTTTTGTTCACATGGCTAACTGAAACTAACTGCTTTCACTTTTAATCCTCTCCAGTCTTCTCTAAACATTGCTGCCAATATGCTTTTTCTGGAATATGATTCTGGTTTTTTGATCCCCTGATTGAAATACATTAATGTTCACAGCATTTTCTTCAATGTGTTCTATGAATTTGACAAGTAGGATGATCATTCCTTCTTTGCTGTTCCCTCTCTCTGATGACCTTATAAAAACTTCTGTTTTTCCAACATTCTTTCGTTCATTGTGTTCCAGTGCCCACCACTTCTCTGTTTGTGGAGCAAGCCAATCTCTTACTTGCTGTAAGCGCTTTGTACTTATTATTTCCTGCAGTCTCCTAGCTTTTCTTATGGTCACACTCATCCTTCATATCTCAGGTCAGGCATTCTTCCCTCAGTGAGATATCGTTGACGTAGGGTTGACAGGTGTATTAGGCTAATGCAAAAGTAATTGTGGTAATTACTTTTAATGCAAAAACTACAATTACTTTTGCAGCAACATAGTAACAAGTAAAAATACAAACGTGAAGTTAAGTTTGAATTTCAAATAAACTAGCTATTTGATATTTGCACAGCTTTCATATTCCCCATCTCCACATCTCCCCAGTCTAGGTTGGGTATTGACTCCACAAGTGTTCACATATGTATAGACTCAATGCTCCTTTTATTTAAAAATAAATTCTAAGTCACATTTATAATTATAGGTGTGCTTCATTAATATAATGTTATTTAAATTTAATTTATTGAGATTTGTTGTTTAATCTTTAACACTTAAAATGTTACCTAATAATCCTATCCTTTATTATCCTTTTCTTGTGCTTTTTTCATGACTGCTTTTCAGAGATTTCCATGGAATGATGTCATTCTTTATGTTGATTAAATGAGGTGGATCATGTAACTTGATTCTCCTAGCCTGCCTCACTCCAGAGGATTTCCACAGTTACTGCTTTCAGAGTTACTTAGCGTTGAAAGCCTCTTCTTCCCTCTGGGGCCTCGAACTATTGTCGGAGTATGCAAAATACAGTTGAACTATCTCATTTATTTTCAAACCTATCAGGTCTTGTCCAATTGGGGTGATAACTTATTCTTGATAATTAACTGGCCTGCCACTAGCTTCCTATCTCTTGTAGTTCCTGATTCTATGCCTCTAGTATATGAATCAATTAACGCATTTCTTGGATTTTATCAAAGACAGCCCATCACCCTCAAGGACTTGCTGAACTACTCTCCAGCATTGCTAACAAACTCCTAAAAACCGAGGCCCCTCAATGCTAAGCTTCAGTTTCCTCACAGATCTTTCTCCACAACCTCCCTCTAGAGCCAGATCATTGTGTCCTCTTTTAAAACTGTCAAAGATAAACAAAGCTGGACATTAATTAAAGTGTTGAAAATACTGTATTCTGTAACTACTGACAGTAAGGGAAAGAACTAAGCTGAATTCCAATTTGCTGTAAGATGATATGAAATTTTAAAGGGAGAAAGGGGTGTAGAGAGGGAGAAGAAGAAAAGACTCAATTGAAAAATCACAAAGCGCTGGTAAGTACAAGTGTGATTAGGGCAGCTGTGTCTGTTAGTTGGCAATTATAAAAGTTAGGATTCTACCCTCCCCCAGAGACTGTCAGACAGAGGTCCTGTCCTTTCTGATGATTATATTTCAAAGGAATAGTTTTCAGATCCTTAGAAAGACACTCTTGAGTTATAGGAGATGCATATACATCTCAAAGGGACAGAGGAAAGAATCAGAATTGTAAGCCCCTTTCAGCAAATGCTCTAAGAAAGAGAGGTCAGGGACCTATGGTCAGGTGTTGCCTAAAACAAAACTAATTTCTTTTGATAGCCTTGAGATTTTTCAGACAGAAACTCAAAAGGGGGATTAGGTTGTTCCAGGAAAGTGCTTTTAGCTACTAGAAGTTGTGTTAAAGTTTGGTCAAGTCTCATAGCGTAGGGGTCCAAATAGAATATTCACATAGAGAGTTTTTGCATTTGTCAAAACAAGCCCTTCAAGAAATATCTATCTCTAGAAAGTGCTGTTCTTCATTTGTCTCTGAATTCACAAGTTGGAGAATGGTGAGAATGGTCATCAAAGCCTGTTGTTCTGGGAAAGCATATTTCTGAGGGAGCAGAGATTCCTGCTGTCCTTCAGAATGTACAACCAAACATTGAAACAGCTAATTTCATATACTTTTGTAAATACTTATAATTAATTATCAGTAATATTTCACCTGGGAATGGTGAGTAAGCATTAGTGAACCAATCAGTAGAGAGAGGAAATCCAATGTGAAGGGACTATAAATGACCAAAATGACAGAAGATGCTTTGATTTGTATCTGTAATTGCCAGGATAATAAATATTAACATTTATCTTAACAGCCCTAACATTTTGGTTGATTTCTTTTCAAGAAGCCATTTATCACCTGTATCTGTTATCTACCAAATTTTCTTTTAGCATACGCTTGCCAACAGTTTAGTGTAATGTCTAATTCTGAAATGTTGGGATTCAGCTGGTGTCATCTGGGCCCCATAGACTGCCTTGGCCGTAATGTAGCATGGGCAATCTATTAACCATTCATATTCAGAGTTAGAGGTCATAGAAAATATGTGATATGCTGTGACTCTTTCAATACTTTATAATGCAAAAGATTAAACTTGTTCTTTTTCATTTCTTCAAAGGATGGGTTTAAACTAAATGTTAACCAGAAAATTAATGTAAAGCTGATAAAATGTGGAGCAGTTCCAGCAAAAATAGAAAGAGATATCCAGATCCTACTTATTCATCACCAGAGAAATAAGTAGGAAACCTGTGGAAATCCATCATACGATTCTGTAAACATATAGGGTTCCGTAGAAAACTTTGCAAACTACTGGTTGAGATCAGAACAAGTAAGTTTCACTGTGGGCTGTTGGCCAGCAAAGACAGAGACCTTCAAGCCTTGTATCCTGCCAAGGCTATGTTTTCCCAGAGAAATGCCTCACAGGCTGCAGGCCAAGCATCTTTGGGACTCTGTCCCCTGTAAAGGAGCCCTGAATTCATCTACAGTTTTCTAGCTCTAACTGCTCTCCTCTTTGGATAAGGCCCTTCACCTAAATTTAGTGCTTGACTATTCATAAGCTTTCTCTCTATGATATTCTCTCCTTGTAAATTTCTCAATATGCAGTCATTTGTCAATGTTTAAATAACATTATAGCATTGTGATAGAATCTGAATGTTTGCCTTTGATATGAATATTGAAGCCTCATTTAAATATACCCAACAGCTATAATTTAACGTATTTCATACTTCAGAAACTTCGTGAATAGATTGTTCAATAGATCTTCCTTTTTGTTAGTTTTTATTTCATAATCATAAACTTTGAAATCCAGCTAGGTGTGGAAGGGCAAAAGGAAAATATGGAAGCCAAAGGAACTGCAGTGAGAGTACAGAGATTCTAGGATACTGCCAGCAAGTGAGGCGGAGGGGCACTCTCCTGAGCTACAGAAGGAATGGTTTGGTGGTTTAAGATAAAACACATCAAATTTATTAGCGTTGTCCACCGTCAGCAATGGTGATCTTCTTGATGGTCTTGCCATTCCTGGACCCAAAGCGCTCCATGGCCTCCACAATATTCATGCCTTCTTTCACCTTGCCAAAGACCAATGCTTGCCATCCAACCACTCCATCTTGGTAACGCAGATGAAGAAATGGGAATCATTTGTGTTGGGTCCAGAATTTGCCATGGACAAGATGCTAGACATGCATGCTTCAGGTTGAAGTTCTCATTAAATGTCTCCCTGCTGATGGGCCTGCCACCAGTGCTATTACAGCATATGAACTCATTATCCTGACACATAAACCCTGGAATAATTCTGCAAAAGCAGGAACCCTTATAACAAATCCTTTCTCTCCAGTGCTCAGAGCAATGCAGGTTTCTGCTGTCTTTGAAACTTTGTCTGCAAACAGCTCGAAGGAGTGGGGGCCCAAGAGCTCGCCATGTATGGCAATGTAGAAGAATATGGTGGGATTGATTATGGCTGTTAACAGGGCACTCTGGTCGGTTGGCAGCCTCAGTAAAGTCCAGATTCTTCAGTAGATCTTACATTTTAAACACAATACTACTATTTTAGAAGTACGGATGGTCACTGACTTACAATAGTTACTATTTTTCAACTTTACCGCAGTGAAAAAGCAATATGCTTTCAGTAGAAACTGTATGTTAAGTACCTATACAACCATTCTGTTTTTCACTTTCAGTATAGCATTCGATAAATTACATGAGCTATCCAACAGTTTATTATAAAATAGGCTTTGTGTTAATTTTGTCTAACTGCAGGCTAATGTAAGTTTTCTGAGCTCATTTAAGCTTGGCTAGGCTAAGCTATGATGCTCAATATGTTTGGTGTGTTAAGTGCACTTTCGGCTTAATGGTATTTTCAACATACAATGGATTTATCGGATGTAACCCCAACAAGTCAAGGAGCATCTGCATACAAAATCAATTTTATAAAAAGCATCACAAAAGAGTAACATAGCAAAGACACAGCTTATTTTTCAGAAAATGAAGAGATTCTATTTTAACAGTCCTAAAGATCTAATTGTTAAAGTATTCCTAATAGGTTCCCCTTACTGAATCAGAACACCAATATTCATTACTGTTTAAAATAGTCAAATCTGTTTTAAAAATATTAACAATTTTTTAAGGAAAAAATGCATATTATTTTATGTTATTTTATACAATTTGCAAGTATATAGATATTCTTATGTGGGAAATACACCTACCGCATGCCCGACTTGTATGTCAAGTAGAGCTCATAATAGTTAAGAATTCTGATAAGTTCACTACAGTTCAAATGAAAAGGTCTAAGAGTCTTATCCAAGCAGCTGTGGTTCCTTTTTGAATTTTAGCCTAGATTATTAAAACCTCAAACCACAAAATCCCCCTAGGAAATCTTGGATAAGCATTGTTCTCATTGAAAAAGGCTGGGATCAGAAAGGAAACAAGAGGTTCATGCTTTAGTTGGCTTTAAAACATCAAAAAACAAGTGGTCAATTCTCCTTCAGATGTGTGTTCATAACCCCTTTTAAAGGCAATGAAAATTCTATGTGTGGATTTGGGGGGAACATACCCCCAAGTAAGCAAATTAAGAAATGCCAAGAACAACCAAATATTTTTTCTTCAAAAAATTGGCTTAAACAATAATTATTTAAAAAATAATTTTATGCAATATGTCACATAAATATATTTATCTGTGATAGGATTTCTATGACCAAATTGCAGGAAGTATTTTAAAAATAGCTTAACCATATTTTTTTTCTGATTTTGACTAGAAAAAGAATCAGTTGCTAACCTATTTTTTAAAAAGCCATTGTTTATGTTTCTCTGAAGGAAGCAAATATCTCATAATTCAAAAACTGGTTATTTTCCTACCAGGGCCTGATGGGTACATTTTCAATTTGCTAATGGCACAGCATGTAAAATAGCATTTTTGTGGAAAGAGCTTCTGAAATAGTAGATGTAGATTTTTATCACTGTGAGAGGAGGTAATACTCTTGAATATACCTAAGAATGCATCTGATAGACAACATTAATTTAGCAAAGAAGGTAAGGAAGGGAGGAACAGACAGGGGAGTTATTATTTTTGAGGAAGTGGGTAGGGTGTTCTGCAGAAAATACTCCTCACTGTATCCAAACCACAGAGGTTTACTAAACAGAAATTTAAATCGAAAGGCAAACAGGATGTTCTTCTGGGACACATTTTTGGACACATACTTTTAATACCACATAAAAGCTGCACCAGCCAGATGTGAAAGCAATAAAATTTAAACAAAAAAACAAACAATAAAGTAAGAAGTGAAATTGGATGATAGCCCTCAACATAGACCACTTTCTCAGTGAAGTGACTGGATCACAGACAGTGCAATTGACTCTGAGGAAGAGGTGGGGCAGGTTCTGGAGGCCTGTGTTTTCTCACAATGGAAGAAGTAAAATAGCAATCTGGTTTCAGGAAACAGTGAGCTTTGGCAGCCTCTGCTTTCTGGATTTCTTAAATTATCTATTTTAGATTGAAGTGGAAACTTATTAAAGCCAGCACTTTAATATCAGATCAGCTGCAGGAAGGAAAACAGAGGAAAAAGTGTTGGTACATATTGTACCCTGAACGTCATGAAGCAAGAAATGAATAACAATTCCTATAAGCTATCTAAGGCTAGTCATCCTGTCACAAATACAGAATGATAATGTCATGACTCTCAGAACACTTAAGAATTTGGAAGTAACAAAGTCTTGTTAAGACAGGAAAAATAAAAGAGGTGATAGTAACATGAAACTGTTGTGTTTTTTACACAGTTGGAAGACAAATGTTTAGGGTATCATTTATTTATTTTCAATATTCTTAATTTTAATATTTTAAAATTACAATTGAGAAGTACTTAGGCAGCCTTAAAAGTCATTAAGTTTCATGTGTTCTAAAATAGCAAATTTTGAGCCCTTAAATTCTCCATACTTCTTTTTTAAAGTAACTAGAACTCTCATAGTCCCAAGCCCAATGTAACAATGTCTGGTCTCTTGCCCAGCTTGTGATCAACCCTGGGAGATTCTATCTACCAAATTTCCAGATAAGGTGTTTGTTATTTCTTGAATTTTTAAATCGAACATAACAGTCTAAAATATGTATAGGTCATTTGTGTTTTTTCCCTCTGAGAACTTCTAGAAATTAGGAATTAAAACTACTAAGTGTTTGATTGCTTCAACATTTGTCTTCTTTAAGATTTATTCTGTATACTCTTAAAACTTAAGTTGAAAAATTCTTAAAGTCAGTGTTAAAAGTTATTTTTGATGCTGACCAAATCACACGTTTTATATCCTGTGAAAGGAAGAAAAATGTTTGGGAAAGGATCACTATGAGACATAATTATTTCAGAGAAATAGATTATTGATATTCAGTGTTAAATAACCTCAGAAGTATTTGAAGTTTGCATTATTTCTCTAAAAATTATTGCTTGTTTTATGTAACTTTTTCATATTTTTTACATATTTTTGCTTTTCTAAATAGAACACAGATTGAGCTCCCATGGTTTTTAAACAACCATAACCACAAAATACTTTAAAACAGAGCAGTGAATGATAACCCAAGATAAACGTGGTTGCATTTTCCTTTATGCTCCTTTTCAATAAAATGAATATATAGCATTGCTTTCATTTTCATTCATTTGGTTGATTTATCATGTTTTTTTCTTACAACAATTTGTTGGCCATTTCTTACAACCCAAATTTTTAAAGATCATTAGGTTATATTTTCCTTTAATGCTTTTAAGCTTTGCTTTTCATAAATTAGCGTATTCATTTGTTTTTAAAATTTAGAAGTTTATAGCAAGTTTTGTCATGTTAAACATGTTGAGGCAGCTGTGGTCATTTTATAATGATGCATAACATATTGCCACAAACTTAGCAAGTTTTAAAACATCGCATATTTATTGTCTCATAGTCACTGTGGATCAGAAGCACAGGCTCACCTTTACTGGATCGTTGGCTCAAACCCACAAAAATGAGAAAATTAAAGTGAGGGCTGGGCTGCATTCCTTTCTGAAGCTAAGGGCCTAGTCCAAGCTCGCATGAGTACTGGAAGAAATCAATTCCTTTTAGTTTTAAGACTGGATTCCCTGTTTTCTTGCTGACTAGAAACTGGGGCTACTGTCAGCTTCTCAGGCCACCATGGTTCCCCGTCAGGTGATGCTCTCACAGGCCCTCTCATAACATGGCATCTTAGATTTTCAAAGCTAGCAAGGGAGACTCTTCAGCTCTAGTCTGCTAAAAGAAGTCTTATAAAGCATAGTATAAACATGAGAGTGGTATACTGTCACCTTTGCCATATTCTTTTGACAGAAAACAAATCATAGGCCTTTCCCTCACTCAAAAGGAAGTAATTTATATGAGGCATTACACTTCATATAACTTCAGGATAGACATTATAGGGGCATGTTTGCAAATCCTGTCTATAGCATGTAGTAATCTCTATTGGTTTACTAATTCTAAAAGACATGCTTATGAGAAGATATTTTAGACATTCAAAATATTACTATAAATCTGGGAGATGTTTACTTGCCTTTATACATGGAAGTTATTTGTATCTTAATTTTAATTGGATATTATTCAGTATAATTAACTACATGGCACATTTAGAGAATGAAAGATACAGATACAATTTGGCTCCCTACAAAATAAAAAAGCCACACTAAAAATATTTGCTTCAAATTATTTATTCCATTTAATAATAATATTTCTACTAAAAATAATATAAATTTCCTCCTTTACACTATTTGGAAATTCATTTCTTTTTAGCATTTTGTTTAAAAGAATGAGATTTTTCTAATTTCTTTTTCCATTTATCCTTTCAACAAATATATATTGAGTTGCTTTCTATTAAGTTATGAGAATGTAAACTGAAGAATAGTGAAGAATTGCTACACCTCTGCCAATTACTAGCAGTTTAACATTCGACAAATTGCTTAACCCTTCGGAGCCTTAGTTTACTCAACTTTCAACTAAATATGTAGATCTCTGATGCCATTTAATTTGGAAAAATAATATTTAGTTTCTACAATAGTCCATTCACCATGGAAGGCCTGAATATCCTGAGATAAAAGATAAAGCAAATGCCTTTTAAAAGTCTGTCTAGTGAGTGAGACAATGTCACGGAGTTAACACTGTTCCTACTAGAAAGAACACAAAAAAAGACATGGGAAGAGGTAAAATCTGAGATGAGTTTTGACAGATCAGTGAAAGTAAGCCAAAGGTGTCAGAGGAATTTAATGGCAAACATAAACAGGTGCATGAACAGCATGTGTTTTAGGGGAACTGCAAATAAACCAGTTAGATGAAATGTGGTATGTAGACACAGAGTTGTATTATAATAAGGTATCTAGGTAAGCGTGGGCCAGATCACAATGGGCTGGCTGAAAAGCTCACACTGCATCATGAAAGTAATGGGTCACATAAAGATGTCAAGTGAGAAGTAAAACAATTACCGTATGGTTTGGAAAGCTTACTGTGCATGAGTTAGGAAATGTAGAGAGGAAATCCCATGCGGATGAATTAGGAAGGCTAGTGCAGGAAGCAGGACAAAGGGATAAAAACAGAACTGGTAGAGACGGTAAGGATGGGATAGACGTGAGAGATGAAAGCCATATGTACCTAGGACTTCATGGCTAATTGGAGATGGAACTTGAGGAAAACAAAATTAATCAGCATTATCTGATAATAGAAATGGAGGGGGAAGAGCAGTTTGGGGGAAAAGGGGGAGAAGAGGTTAATGTGGGGAATATTCGTTTGAACTTGAGATATCTTTGGAACATAGTAGGGAAAATTTGCGGTGGATAATATGATATGTAATTGTAGATCTTAGGAGAAATCTATACAATAAGGTATAGATTAGGGGTTCATCAATGTTTCTGTATCTAGAATATTTGTAGGTTTATCTAGGGAAAGTAAAATATGTAAAAGGAAAACGAGACTGTGAATTTAAAAAGGTCTTTACAGTGTGTCAGAGGAAACAGAGTACATAAAGGACCCTGAGAAACACTAGCCAGAGTTCTGGATAAAAAGCAGGCCACAAAAATATCACAGAAACTGCATAGCTAAAGAGAATCAAGAAAGAAGCAAGGAATCACAAATCAAATGCTATAGGAGATAGAGTAAGAATGAAGACCAGAAAAGAGACTGTTGATAACACCTGTGGTGACTTTGACAAGGAGCAGTTACAGGGAGCATTAGGAAAGGAAGCCATCGATCAGTGGAGTTGGAAGTGGAGGAGAGGGGACGGAGCGGTAAAGCCAGAGTAAGCCATGCTTTCAGCACGTCTAGGAATGGCAAGAAGGATAGGAAATAGCATAGTATTTTAGGCAGAAATGAGATAGGTGGAAGGTGTTCTCAAAGTATATACATGGGGTTGATGATTTACTTAGGCACTATATAAAAGACAAAAAAGGGGATGTCTGAAATATTTATATGTGAGCTATAAGGCTGGACTGCCTGAGTTTTAATGCCAGCTCTACCACTTACTTTTTAATCTTGGGCAAATTACTGAATCTCCGTATACTTCAGTTTCCTCACATGTAAAATGTAGATAATAATAGTAACTATTTTATTAATATTGCCAATGGGGATTATTAATATTGCTGATGCCTTGTGCTTAAACCAGTGTATGGTACTCAGTAGGCATTGAATACATTTGACTCTCACTAGCAATAGTTCCTAGCTACCTATGATTAGCATAAATGGAAAAGGAATTTTAAAAACATGCTAAATAGCTCCTAAAATGGGTTACTTCAGTGACAGCAATCTGCCATAGCTACTCAGTAATGATAATGAATTCTGCACTGATGTTAGGGACCCACACACAGTTCATGCCAACAGAAGCAGGGCCTGATATCAGAAGCTCTATCACAACTGTTCCCAAGGAACCAGATGCTACTGCTGCAGTGTTTATGGCACTTTGCTCACTTTTGAGTTTGAGCACATCTGAGAAGAATCCATACATCAATAACAAGGAAACCTGGGAGAATCAATTCTGGCTTCCTTAGGTTGTGCTTGAAATGTGACAAATGCTCCAAATACAGGAAGGGTATTCCACAGACATTTAACATCCAAACATATCTGATAAATACCCAGTATCTCACCCCATGGGTTAGTGGAGGCAAAAGCTTAACTGAAACTTGTCACATGTACCTTAGTCTTAGGTAACCTAAATAGTTACTTTTTATATAGTCTTAAGGATAAAGAAACAACTGAAAGTTGTTTCCAATCAATGTTGTTCTTGTAATTCCTTTCATTCTTCCAAATATGGCATTTAGGTTGGGAGAAAACATATCCCTCATACATTTGGGAAAAGCATCTCTCTGGCCTCCTGTTGGCTCCCACCATGTTGATCTCCAGTAGAGAGAGTCTGGGCTGGTCTTTGGTATAACAGGAACCTGCATGTGCATCTCCTCCCAGATTCTAAACAGGAGGTGGTATCAATCTTGCCCTTCTCTGGGGATTTTTTTCTGCTTAATAACATGTGTCACGTTTGGAACTGTGGCCTACAGAGTGGCAACCAGGACGTGCAGCTCTTACCATAAATTTAACCCACCCCTGACCTGGCAATGGGACAGGAAAGCTTTCCCATCTCCTCTTATGACACACCTTCTTCATGACGTATCTTAACTTTTCATCCTTGGTAATTGAAAATATCTACAACCTAGAGTGGTAAGGTGAATACTTAATACATCGGTGGGAAGTATATGGCTTTAGGGCTTTTTTTTCCTACCAGCCAAGCCTGGATTTCAAAATGTTTGGTCATGCTGTAGACTCAAATATTTTATTCTGAAGTCAAAAACAGAATAGTGATGGCCTCCGACTGAATGTAGTCCAAAGTCAACGATTCCAATCCTCCCAAAGTCAAACAGTTGACTCTGGCAGGACGAGGGGAATGTCTTCCTCAGAAAATGCAAAAAAGAATACTCACCTCTTTTTAAAATATTGCTATGGTTGTACATGTAAGAAACTTAGCATGTTTATATATCAAGAGTAAAAGAAAAATAGACAAAAGGAGCTTAAGTCATATCAGAGGAAGCCAGTTGGTAGGTTGCTGTGCCTATGGTGGAGGGTCGAGTATCAAAGCACAGTGAAAAGGATCTGTCATAAAGGAAGAGAGAGCTCCTCCACTGAAATAGAAGAGAAAGGACACAGATTTGGAATCATGAACCATTGCTAGACTTCCTCCTGCTCTCAACATTTTCTTATTCTGTTTTTTTTTAAACTTATTTTTTAATGGTTAAATGACTCTAACAATAAGTGAATTATAATGTTAAAAAATGTGAATGCTGTGTAAGATTATTTGAAAGAACTAAAGATGGGAAGAATGAGGAGCTATAATGTACAACAGAGTTACTTTAAATGGAATGCTGTTGTTGTAAGGACATTTCCCATCCTTCTGTGATCCTCCCTTCAAACAAATTTAAGTCATTTTATTAGAAAAATAATAATCCTGTCCATTTGCGGCACCAGTACAAGTGTCTTATTGTTTTTGTTCCAGATGAGAACATTAGCCAGACCCAAAGTCACATAAGTGGCCTATTCTCTGCATTAACTGGTTTGGGTTTTAACCAGGACAGATGCCTTGTCTTGTATAATATTTTCTTTCACTGTTTCCTTTTATTATGTTTCCTCTAATGTATTTCTTTTATTCAACTTTAGAGATGGAATATGGCAACCAGATTTTAGAGTATTAGCTCATTCAATAGGAGATATATATTCCTGTTTCAAAATGAGCATCTGTCTATTCTCAGGAATTTTAAATAACAACAATAGCAGAACTACAGAGCAGCTTAAGATAGGAAATGAAAACCACCACTGTGTTCTGGAATACTTGGAAGGACACTCTAGGCAGAATGTAATTAAATAGTTGGAATTTGTGGTTTAGGCCACCAGGGTTAAAACTATGCCTCCTGAGCAAAGTGCTTTAGATTTTTCAAAGATCAGAAATACTGGCACTATGTAGAATAATCAGAGGATCCTCCCTCCAGGCATCTCCACCATAAATACTGAAACTCTGTCTTACTATAGACTGTTCACTCAGCTAAATCAAAAAGGAGAAAATATGCCTTCCCAGGACAAGAGAGTCCTCTTTGTATCCCATTCCAGGACAGATACTGCATTTCCCAGAACAGCCGTCTCTCCATCTCATCTGCTCAGTGGAGAAAAGCAAACTCACCATCTTGTACATATCTCTGGTGGGAAGATCTAGAAGTGAGAATAATGACATGGAAAGAAACTTTGCTGGATAACCATTTTCCCAATGCAACTTTATTTCCTGCTTACCCAGGGCCACATTACCAAAAATATACAGTGTGAAATGGATCATATGAAAACATTATAAAGTAAAACAAGTTAATCTCTGAAATATCCAGGGGAAAAATTAATGCTAATATTGTATTATATGTTTTAGGCTTAATAATGGCCCCCAAAGTAACCAGGTCCTAATCCTTGAAAACTCTTCCACACAAGCCTTCTAACTCATTTCATTCTCACCAAACTACCACCATTACCAACATCCTTTCCAAACCATTTCTAGACAGGAGCCAGAAAGATCACTTAAAACTGTACATTTTATCATGTAACTCCACTGCATATAACTCTCCAAAGATTTCACATTTAGAATGGATCTAAATTCTATATATTACCTAAAAAGTCCTCTGGGACCTGAGCCTGCCTCTCCACCTTTTACTCTGTTATCCATACCACTCACTTTCTTACTCGTAATTCTCAACCACCTTGACCTTCTTTCATGTACCTACATAGCTAATCATTTCAAGCAATTGCCATTTTATTTTCTTTAAGACACATCCCATTTTCTGAAATCATCTTATTTATGTAATTATTTCTTTTATGTTCTCACTTTTCACTGAGAAAGGGGACTTTTCCCATACTTACTATAGCTACAGCAACTATGGGGGTGCTGACAAAGAGTAGACACTCAACTAAATATTTGAGGAATAGTCATTATTTCTTTATTTTGATTTATGTTGCAACTTAAACTCACGTTCCAGGCTAGGAAAAATAGCAACCACAGTTGCCTACGGTCTCTGCACAAATTTTTTTGCCTGGAAATACTTGTTTAAAATAAAATATCTAGAGGTAATTGGATATACACATCTCCAAAGTCTCCAGGAGATGAACCTGAGCTGGAGTCTTCTGGGTAAGTGGACAGATTACACGGCAATGTAATGGATACAGATGATATTATTCATAGAAAGTATTTAAAGTAAGAAGAGGCTGAGGATGAAAATCTAAGAAACATTGTTGCCAGTGGCTGTAGGAAGAGAAGAATTAGGAATTTTTCTTCAATGCGTATAAAGTTTCTACCATACAAGATGAGTAAGTTCTACAGATCCATTGTACAACATAGAACCTATAGTTAATAATACAATATTGTGCAATTTAAAAACTTTTAATAGGACATACCTCATGTTAAATTTCTTACCAAATGAAACAAAACTACATGCAAAGTGACACGAGAAAATTTATTTTTGAAGGTGATGGATATGTTTAGTTCCTTGGCTGCGGTGATGGCATCACAGGTGTATGCATATGTTCAAACTCATTAAAATATCTACATTAAATGTTTGCAATTTTATCTATCAATTATGCCTCAATAAATCTTTTTTAAAATGAATAGTGGGGAACACATGTTCATGAGGGGAGTGAAACAATGAACTATCAGAAAGGTGAAAGAAAAAAAATCCACAATAGTATGGTGTCATAGAAGCTGATGGAAAACACTGTTCCAAAGATGAAGAAGTCATCAAACCATTAAGAAGAACCTAATAATTTCAACTGGTTTAATGATAAAGGTATTGTTACTTTTACAATGGAATAATAAAGTTGGAATTGGGAGCCATGAGTCCAGATTACGAGATTGAAATGCAAGAGATAATGACAGTGAAAAGTAGAAATATAAGTTTATACCATAAATGTTAAGGCCATCTTGATACGTCAGAAATTTGGGATGAAGGGGAGAGCCATGCTAAACCTTTCACTTAATGGTATAGACTGTCAGGAGATCAGTAAATCATAGATCTAAGAAGAATAAAAGAATAATACAGCTGGTTATTGAGCCTACACAGAACAGAGAGATTTACATATTCATAAATGCCAATAACCTGACCTTGTAAATCATGAAGAAGGAGGATATCAATCCTATTTTCAAACATTGGGAAGAGGAACCAATAAACATTCATGAGCTAATCTCTACTGTAATAGTCCATCTTTTGTTGCTATAAATATACCTGAAACTGGGTAATTTATTTAAAAAGGAAAAAAAAAGAGGTTTATGTAGTTCATGGTTCTGCAGGTTAAGTTCAAGGGCATGGTCCTTGCTTCTGGTGAGGGCTTTTGCACCCAATCACAACATGGAAGAGAAGGTCACAAGGAAAGCAGACATGTGTGAAGAGAGGAAAACCTAGCCTCTGATAAAATAGAGTTTAAACCAACAAAGATCAAAAGAGACAAAGAAGGACATTACATAATGGTAAAAGGATCAATGCAACGAGAAGAGCTAATGATCCTAAATATATACACATGCAATACAGGAACACCCAGATACATAAAGCAAGTTCCTAACGACCTACAAAGAGACTTAGACTCCCACACAATAATAGCGGGAGACTTTAACACTCCACTGTCAATATTAGACAGATCAATGAGACAGAAAACTAACAAGGATATCCAGGACTTGAACTCAGATCTGGACCAAGCAAACCTAATAGACATCTACAGAACTCTCAACCCCAAATCCACAGAATATACATTCTTCTCAGCACCACATCATACCTAGTCTAAAATTGACCACATAATTGGAAGTAAATCACTCTTCAGCAAATGCAAGAGAATGGAAATCATAACAAACAGTCTCTCAGACCATAGGACAATCAAATTAGAACTCAGGATTAAGAAACTAACTCAGAACTGCACAACTTCATTGAAACTGAACAACCGGCTCTTGAATATTGATAGGATAAACAATGAAATGAAGGCAGAAATAAAGATGTTCTTCCAAACCAACAAGAACAAAGACACAACGTACCAGAATCTCTGGGACACATTTAAAGCAGTGTCCAGAGGGAAATTAATACCAATAAATACCCACATGAGACGCAAGGAAAGATCTAAAATTGACACCCTATCATCAAAATTGAAAGAGCTAGAGGAACAAGGTTAAAAAAAATCAAAAGCTATCAGAAGGCAAGAAATAACTAAGATCAGAGCAGAACTGAAGGAGATAGAGACACAAAAACACCCTTCAAAAATTATTAAATCAAGGAGCTGGTTTTTTTGAAAAGATCAACAAAATAGACCACTAGCCAGATTAATAAAAAATAAAAGAAAGAAGAATCAAATCAGTGCAATAAAAAAAAATGATAAAGGAGATTTCACCACTAATTCCACAGAAATACAAACTACCATCAGAGAGTACTACGAACAACTCTATGCACATAAACCAATAAACCTGGAAGAAATGGACAAATTCCAGGACACTTACACCCTCCCAAGCCTAAAACAGGAAGAAGTCGAAACCCTGAATAGACCAATAAAACAGGGGCTGAAGTTGAGGCAGCAATTAATAGCCTACCAATAAAAAAAAAACCCGGGTCCAGACGGGTTCACAGCCAAATTCTACCAGACATACAAAGAGGAGCTGGTACCACTCCTTCTGAAACTATTCCAAACAATACACAAAGAGGGAATCCTTCCCAAATCATTTTATGAGACCAACATCATCCTGATACCAAAACCTGGCAGAGACTCAACAAGAAAAGAAAACTTCAGGCCATTTTCCATGATGAACATAGACGCAAAAATCTTCAATAAAATACTGGCAAACCAACTGCAACAGCACTTGTATCAAAAGACTTATCCATCATGGTCATGTAGAATTCATCCCAGGGGTGCAAGGCTGGTTCAACATACACAAGTCTATAAACATAATTCACTGCATAAACTGAACCAAAGACAAAAACCACATGATTATCTCAATAGATGCTGAGAAGGCCTTTGACAAAATTCAACAGCCCTTTATGCTAAAAACTGTCAATAAACTAGGTATCAACAGAACATATTTCAAAATAATAAAAGCTATTTACAACAAACCCTCAGCCAATATAATACTGAATGGGCAAAAACTGGAAGCATTCCCTTTGAACTCTGGCACTAGACAAGGATGCCATCTCTCACCACTCCTATTCAATATAGTATTTGAATTTCTAGCCAGAGCAATCAGGCAAGAAAAAGAAATAAAGGGTATTCAATTAGGAAAGGAGGTAGTCAATTGTCTCTATTTGCAGACATGATTGTATATTTAGAAGACCCCATTGTCTCAGCCCAAAATCTCCTGAAACTGATAAGCAACTTCAGCAAAGTCTCTGGATACAAAATCGATGTGCAGAAATCACAACCATTCCTATACACCAATAAAAGTCTAACAGAGAGCCAAATCAAGAATGAATTGTCATTCACAATTGCTACAAAGAGAATAAAATAGCTAGGAATACAACTAGCAAAGGATGTAAAGTAACTCTTCAAGAAGAGCAACAAACCACTGCTCAAGGAAATAAGAGAGGACACAAGTGGATGGAAAAACCTTACATGCTCATGGTTAGGAAGAATCAATATCGTGAAAATGGTCATACTGCCCAAAGTAATTTACAGATTCAATGCTATCCCCATCAAGCTACCTATGACCCTCTTCACAGAACTGGAAAAAACCACCTTAAACTTCATATGGAACCAAAATACAGCCTGCATAGCCAAGTCAATTCTAAGCTAAAGAACAAAGCTGGAGGCATCACGCTACCTGACTTCAAACTATACCACAAGGCTACAGTAATCAAAACAGCATTGTACTGGTACCAACACAGAGATATAGACCAATGGATCAAAACAGAGGCCTCGGAGGCAACACCACAATCTACAACCATCTGATCTTTGACAAACCTGACAAAAACAAGCAATGTGGAAAGGATTCCCTGTTTAATAAATGATGTTGGGATAACTGGCTAGCCATATGCAGAAAACAGAAACTGGACTCCTTCCTTACACCTTACACTAAAATTAACTCTAAATGGATCTAATTAAACTCCAGAGCTTCTGCACAGCAAAAGAAACAATCATTAGAGTGAACTGGCAACCAAAGAATGGGAAAAAATTTCTGCAGTCTACCCATCTGACAAAGGGCTAATATCCAGAATCTACAAAGAACTAAAACATATTTACAAGAAAAAAACAAACAAATCCATTCAAAAGTGGGTAAAGGATATGAACAGACACTTTTGAAAAGAAGACATGTATGAGGCCAACAAACAAGAAAAATTGCTTATCATCTCTGGTCGTTAGAGAAATGCAAATCAAAACCACAATGAGATACCATCTCATGCCAGTCAGAATGGCAATCATTAAAAAATCTGGAGACAATAGATGCTGGAGAGGATGTGGAAAAATAGGAACACTTTTACACTGTTGGTAGGAGTGTAAATTAGTTCGACCATTGTGGAAGACAGTGTAGCGATTCCTCAAGGACCTAGAAATAGAAATTCCATTTGACCCAGCAATCTCATTACTGGGTATATATCCAAAGGATTGTAAATTGTTCTATTACAAAGACACATGCACACGCATGTTCATTGTGGCACTGTTTACAATAGCAAAGACGTGGAACCAACCCAATGTCCATCAAAGATAGACTGGACAAGGAAAATGTGGCACATATACACCATGGAATACTATGCAGCCATAAAAAACGATGAGTTCATGTCCATTGTAGGGACATAGATGAATCCGGAAACCATCATTCTCAGCAAACTGACACAAGAACAGAAAATCACACACCACATGTTCTCACTCATAGGCAGGTATTGAACAATGAGAACACATGGACACAGGGAGGGGAGAATCACACACTGCAGTCTGTTGGCAGGGGACTAGGGGAGGGACAGTGGAGGGTAGGGAGTTGGGGAGAGATAGCATGGGGAGAAATGCCAGATGTAGGTGATGGGGATGGAGGCAGCAAACCACATTGCCTTGTATGTACCTATGCAACAATCCTGCATGAGGTTCTGCACATGTACCCCAGAACCTAAAGTGCAATAAAATATTTTTTTAAAATATAATCCATATATACAATGAAATATTATTCAGTCTTTACAAATAAGGAAATATTGTGGTTTGTGACAATGTAAGGGAACCTGGAAGATATTATGCTAATTGAATAAACCAGAGAGAGAAATAAAAATATTGCATTTTTCACAAATATGGGAAATATTTTTTTAAAGTCAAATACATCAAAACAGAGAGTAGAACAGTAGTTACCAGGGGCAGGAAGGGGTAAAAATGGGCAGAAGTGGGTCAAAGGTTATTAACTTCCAGTTACATAGGATGAATAAGTCTAGAGAGTGAATGTACAACATGATGATGATAGTTAATAATATCATATTGTATACTGAAAATTTACTGAGAGTAGATTTTAAGTTCTCTTACTGAACTCGCACACTAAAAGTAAAATATAGGTGGTGAGGGATATGTTAATTTGCTTTACTGTACTAATCATTTTACTTATATATATATATGCATATCCAAACACCATGTTGTTTACTTTGCATACATACAATAATTTCTAAAGAAAGAATTTTCTTCTGACATAGTGTATGTTTCATTTTAGAGTTCCGTTTGAAAAAAATGCACTCAAATTTTGACTCAAATTTTTGCACGCATATTCATGACAGTTATCAATTATCTTTCATATTCTTAAGGAGACACTTCAAAGTAATATATGTCTGCCGATGAAGACTTTATAGTTTGACAGTTTTTTCTCTGTCATGTGTACAGAGATAAAGTATAGAGATTCTGCTTTGTTCTGTGGCATTCCTCAGTGTTTTCTACTATATTCCTCCTTATATGCTAAGTATTTCTGAGAAAAGTGTTTCTAAACAATACAAGAAGACTGTATAGCCAGCCTACTGGAAGCCAGACTTAGAAGTCAGTCTAGATTTGAAGGTACAAATTCTATTAGATAAGTCATTCAACTTTTCAGAATCTTAGCTTTTCTCAATAAAGTCAGGCTAATAAATTTTATAATTGTGAAGTTTGCAATGTTTTAAAATGAAGCAGTGTTTTAAAAATGCTTAGCACAATGTGTGACATGTAAATATAACTTTTGTCTTATAAACTTGTTGATCTCACATAACTATTTCTACTTTATTTTTAATTTATTCAAAACTAAAATAATACTAATCAAGAAATGGCATAGAGTTTCATCTATGACATGTGTTCAGGAGGATATTGCCTAGGAACAAACATTTGAAAACAAGTTTTTTGAGTGGGTGGAAACTGCTCCCATGCTATTATTCCTGCACACTACCATATGCACTGCTTCTTTCTTTTGCCAGAAAATAAAGTTGCTGTTACACAGACACAGTCATTTACTTTGATTAAAATTCCTGTTGACATGTTTACTTTTAAGGACTCTTTATTTTGTGATTGGTCAACATGGATATGTTTTTTTATGTTGTTGGTGTTTGCTTGTTTTTGCGATGCGTTTCCAGAAGTCATTGTTGTGCCATGCTATACTTAAACACTAAAAGTCTTTCATTTGTTTACATGTGCGTATATGCCTTTTCATCTATGTTTCTTGGACTCTAATGTTCCTTCAGTTTTATCAACCTAGTGAATTCCTACATCATTCTCAAGACTCAAAATAAAAGATATCCCAGAACAAATGTTGCCTCCCAGCCTGAGTTAAAAATTTCGTCCTCTGAATACTGGAATCATCTTTATATAACTAAAAGATGTGTATGTCAGACTCAATGTAAAGTCTTTCAAAACTCATACCCTTGAGAGTCACACAGTCAATCATGCATATTTTAAGAAAGATTGATCAAATAAACTTCCATATAGTTCTGTTGCATAGCCCTGGGTAAGAATTACTGCTCTAATATAATATCAGTAAATATAAACTACAGGGTTTTTTTAAGTCTTTCTTTTCCACCATACAGTTAGGTCACTGCTTCTGCTTTTATTCATTCCTCAAACCTAGCATGATGTTCTGTTTTATTTAATAAATGAACAATAGAAGCTAATTTCAACTCATAATAAAGCAATAGCTTTGATATAACGTTATTACGTAATTAAGAAGAAAAGCAGCAAGGCCAGGATAACTGACTAGAAACAGTGGTGGTCAATCTGCACTGGCAACTGAGGTATCCAGGTTCTCACTGGGACTGACTAGGTCTTTGGCACAACCCACAGAGAATGAGGAAAAGCAAGGTGGAAAGATGACACACTTCGGAGCCACACCGGGGAGAGGGGAGCTCCCACCCCAGCCAAAGGAGTCAGTGAGTGATTGTGCTACCCTGCCAGGGAATCCATGCTTTTTCCATAGATCTGTGCAACCTGTGGATCAGGATATCCCTCCTCATGAGCCCATGCCACCAAGACCTTGGGTCTCAAGCACAGAGCTGTGCAGATTCTCAGTGGCCACTCAGCTGGAGACTGCCTAAGACAACCAAGTTCCCAGAGGGAAAGGTGGCCATCATCACTGTGGCTGCTAGCTGCCTAAGACAACTGAGCTCCCTAGGGAAGGAGCAGCCATCATCACTATTGCTGCCTACTGCCTAAGACTACTGAGCTCCTTAAGGGAGAGGCAGCAGCCATCACTGAAGCTCCAGTCTGCTGTTTTTCCCTTTCCAGTGCTGAGCAGACTAGACAGTTTGGACACAGGAGGAATTTCCCACCATGCAGCACAGTGGCTGTGGCAAATCGTGGCCAGACTGCCTCTTTAGGCTGGACTCTGACCCATCCTTCCTCACTGGGCAGGGCCTCCCTGCATGAATTTCAGAAACTCCATCCAGGGGTTTAGGGATATCTTATCTCCCTGGGACTGAGCCCCTGGGGACTGGGGTGACCACAGTCTCCACAGATCAGCAGATTTAGCCATTCTGGCTATGAGGAGTCTGGGCAGTCCAGAAGAGTGAGATTCCTGCCAGTGCAGCACCCCCTCTACCAACGGGCAGCTAGAGTGCTCCTTAAACAGGTCTAGGATCTCATGCCTCCTGACTGGGTGAGATCCCCCCCAGCACCTTATACAGAAGCATTCCCGCTAGTATGAGGTTGGTGCCCCTGTGAAACAGAGATCACAGAGGAAGGAGCGGGCAGCTATCTTTGTTATTCTGCGGCCTCCACTGGTGGCACCTCCGGGTGCAGGAGGGACCCAGGAAAATAGGGTCTGGAGTGGACACACAGTAAATCACCATAGCCCTGCAGAAGAGGATCTTGACTATTAAAATCAAACAGAAAGCAACAACAACACCAGCATTAACAAACAAGTTCCCACAAAAACCCCATCCAAAGGTCAGCAGCCTCAAAGATCAATGCTAAATTAACTCACAAAGATGAGAAAGAATCAATGAAAAAATGGTGAAAACCCAAAAAAACCAGAGTGCCTCTTCTCTAACAAATGATCACAAAACCTTTCCAGCAAGAGCATGGAACTCGATGGAGGTAGAGATGGATGAATTGACAGAAGTAGGCTTCAGAAGGAGCTGTTAACTAGAATAACCAGTTTAGAGAGGAACATAAGTGACATGATGGAGCTGAAGTACACAACACAAGAAATTCACAATGCAACAAAAGTATCAATAATCAGAGGAAAGGATTTCAGAGCTTGAAGACCATTTTGCTAAAATAAAACAGACAGACAAGATTAGAGAAAAAAGAGTGAAAAGGAATGAATAAAACCTCCAAGAATTATGGGATTATGTAAAAAGACCAAACCTAAGACTGACAGGCATGCCTGAAAGAGACAGGGAGAAAGGAACCAAGTTAGGAAGCATACTTCAGGATATCATCCAGGAGAATTTCCCCAACCTAACAAGAAATGCTAAAATTCAAATTCAGGAAATCCAGAGAACCTCAGTAAGATACTCCATGAGAAGATCAACATCAAGACAAATAATCATCAGACTCTCCAAGGTCAAAATGAATGAAAACAATGTTAAGGGCAGCGAGAGAGAAAGGCTAGGTCACCTACAAAGGGAAGCCCATCAGACTAACAGTGATCTTCTCAGCAGGAACACTACAAGCCAGAAGAAATCAGGGGCCAATAGTCAACATTCTTAAAGAAAAGAACTTCTAACCCAGAATTTCATATCTGGCCAAACTAATGAATGAAAAGGAATGAAGGATAAATAAAATGAAGAATAAATAAAATCCTTTTCAGACAAGCAAATGCTGAGGCACAAGGTATGCCTTGCAAGAGCTCCTAAAGGACAAACTAAATATGGAAAGGAAAAACCATTATGAACCACTGCAAAAACACAGTGAAGTACAAAAACCAATGATGCTATATAAAACAGCTACACCAACAAGTTGCAAAATAACCAGCTAACATTACGATGACAGGATCAAATTCACACATAAAAATATTAACCTTAAATGTTTTAAATGGACTAAATGCCCCAATTAAAAGACACAGAATGGCAAGCCAGATAAAGACACAAGATGCATCATTGTGCTGTATTCAAGAGACCCATCTCACATGCAAAGACACACCCAGGCTCAAAATAAAGAAATGGAGAAAAATCTACAAAGCAAATGGAAAGCAGAAAAAAGCAGGGATGACAATCCTAGTTTCTGAAATAACAGAGTTTAAACAAAGATCAAAAAAGACCCAAAAAAAGTATTGCATAATAGTAAAAATCAATTTAATAAAAAGAGCTAAGTATCCTAAATAGATTTGAACCCAGTACAATAGCATCCAAGTACATACAAGTTCTTAGAGACCTACAAAGAAACTTAGACTCCCACACAATAATAGTGGGAGACTTTAACACCCCATTGTCAATATTAGACAGATCATCAAGATAGATGATCGACATTCAGGACTTGAACTCAGCTCTGGATCAAGTGGATCTGAAAATATCTACAGAACTCTTCACCCAAAAACAACAGAATATATATTCTTCTCAGTGCCACATGGCACTGACTCTAAAATCAATCACACAACTGGAAGTAAAACACTCCTCAGCAAATGCAAAACAACTAAAATCCTAACAAATAATTTCTCAGACAACAGAACAATCAAATTAGAACTCAAAATTAGGAAATTCACTCAAAACCTAACAACTACCTGGAAATTGAACAACCTACTTCTGAATGAAGTTCAGAAGAAATCAAGTTCTTTGAAACCAATAAGAGCAAAGAGACAATGTTCCAGAATCTCTGGGACACAGTTAAAGCAGTTCCAAGAGGGAAATTTATGGCAATAATTGCTTACATCAAAAAGCTGGAAAGATCTTAAATTGACACCCTAAGATCACAAATAAAAGAACTAGAGAACTAGCAGCAAACAAACCACAGAGCTAACATAAGTTAGGAAATAACCATGATAAGAGCAGAACTGAAAGAGATAGAGACATGAAAAACCCTTCAAGAAATCAATGAATTCAGTAGCTGGTTTTTGAAAAAATTAATAAAATAGACCACTAGCTAGACTAATAAAGGAGAAAAGAGAAAAGAATCAGATAGATACAATACAACATAATAAAGGGGATACCACCACGGACCCCACAGAAACACAAACCACAATCAGAGAAAAACATAAAAACCTCTATTCAAATAAACTAGAAAATCTATAAGAAATGGATAAAAACTGAACAAGAAAGAAGTTGAATCCCTGAATAGAACAATAACACGTTCTGAAATAGCCTATCATTAAAAAAAGCCCAGGACCACATGGATATACAGCTAAATTCTACCAGAAGTACACATAGGAGCTGGTATTATTTCTTCTGCAGCTATTCCGAACTTTTGCAATGGAAGGACTTTTCCCTATCTTTTTATGAGGCCAGCATCATCCTGATACCAAAAAAAAAAAAAAAGGAAATTTCAGATCAATATTCCTGATGAACATCAATGTCAAAATCCTCAATAAGATACTGGCAAAACAAATCCAGCAGCACATCAAAAAGCTTATCTACCACGATAAAGTTGGCTTCATACCCAGGATGCAATCCTGGTTCAACACACACAAATCAATAAATGTAATTCATCACATCAACAGAACTAAAGACAAAAACCATGATTATCTCAATACAGAAAAGGCCTCGATAAAGTTCAACATCTCTTCATGTTAAAAACTCTCAATAAACTAGGTATTGAGGGAACATGCCTAAAAATAATAAGAACGATTTATGAAAAGCCCACAGCCAACAGCATACTGAATGAGCAAAAGCTGGAAGCATTCTCTGTGAAAACCAACACAAGACAAGCATGCCCTCTCTCACCACTCCTATTCAACATAGTATTAGAAGTTCTGGCCAGGGCAGTCAGGCAAGAGAAAGAAATAAAGTGAATTCAGATAGGAAGAGAGAAAGTCAAACTGTCTCTGTTTGCAGATGACATGATCTTACATCTAGAAAACCCCATTGTCTCAACCCAAAAGCTTCCTAAGCTGATAAGCAACTTCAGCAGTCTCTGGATACAAAATCAATGGGCAAAAGTCAGAAGCATTCCCGTACACCAGCAATAGGCAAGCGGAGAGCCAAATCATTAATGTACTCCCATTCACAATTGCTACAAAGAGAATAAAATACCTAGGAATACAGCTATCAAAGGAAGTGAAGGACCTCTTCAAGGAGAAACACAAACTAATGCTGAAGGAAATCAGAGTGGACACAAATGGAAACACATTCCATGCTCATGGATAGGAAGATTCAATATCACAGAAATGGCCATACTGCCCAAAGTAATTTATAAATTCATTCTTATTCCCATTAAACTACCATTGACATCCTTCAGAAGTTAGAAAAAACTACTTTAAGATTCACATGGAGCCATAAAAGAGCCCATATAGCCAAGACGTTCCTAAACAAAAAGAACAAAGCTGGAGGCATCATACTACTTGACTTCAAGCCTCCAGTAATGAAAGCAGCATAGTACTGATACAGAAACAGACACATAGACCTATGGAACAGAATAGAGACCTCAGAAATAAGACTGCACATCTATAACCATCTGATCTTTGACAAACCTGACAAAAACAAACAATTGGAAAAGGATTCCCTATTTAATAAATGGTGCTAGGAAAACTGGCTAGCCATATGCAAATATTTGAAACTGGAGCTCTGTAGTGATACAAAAATTAACTCCAGATAGATTAAAGACTTAAATGTAAAACCCAAAACTATAAAAACCCTAGAAGAAAATCTCGGCAATATCATTCAGGAAATAGGCATGGGAAAAGATTTTATGACAAAAACGTCAAAAGCAAATCCAACAAAAGCAAAAATTGACAAATGGGATCTAATTAAACTGAAGAACTTCTACCCAGCTAAAGAAACTATTATCAGAATGAAAAGGCAACCTAGAGAATGGAAGAAATTTTTTGCAATCTACCCATCTGACAAAGATCCAATATCGAGAATCTACAAGGAACTTAAACAAACTTTCAAGAACAAAATAACCTCATTAAAAAGTGGGCAAGGAACATGAACAGACACTTCTTAAAAGAAGACATTTATGTGGCCAATAAACATATGAAAAAAATGCTTAACATTACTGATCATTAGAGAAATGCAAATGAAAACCACGAGACACCATATCATGCCATTCAGAATGGCTATTATTAAAAAGTCAAGAAACAACAGATGCTGGCAAGGCTCTGAAGAAATAGGAATGCGTCTGCACTATTGGTGGGAATGTAAATTAGTTCAAACATTGTAGAAAACAGTGTGGCAATTTCTCGAAGACCTAGAACCAGAAGTACTATTTGACCCAGCAATCTCATTACTGGGTATATACACAAAGGAATATAAATCATTCTGTTATAAAGATACATGCACATGTCTGTTCATTGCAGCACTATTCACAATAGCCAAGACATGGAATCAACCCAAATGCCCACTAAGGATAGACTCCACAAAGAAAATGTGGTACATATACACCATGAAATACTATGCAGTCATAAAAGGTAATGAGATCTTGTCCTTTACAGGGATATGGATGGAGCTGGAAGCCATTATCCTCAGTAAACTAACACAGGAACATAAAACCAAACACTACATGTTCTCACTTTTAAGTAGGAGCTGAACAATAAGAACACATGGGCACATGGAGGGGAACAACACACACTGGAGCCTGTCTGGGGTCAGGTGGAAGGAAACATCAGGATAAACAGCTGATGCATGCATGCATGCAGAGCTTAATATCTAGGTGATGAGTTGATAGGTGCAGCAAACCACCACGGCACATGTTTACCTTTGTAACAAACCTGCATGTCCCATACATGTATCCTGAAACTTAAAATAAAATTTTAAAAAGAAGAAGAAAATCTGTTGTCTTTCCACTATTACATACTCAGTTCAAAACACAAAAATGGAGTCTTTTATCCCAATATGACAACTAAAATTTGAAATTTGCAAATTACTTTGCAAAAGTTACTTTGAGTTTAATTAACATAATGGATCATTAACTATCCAGTGCTGTATTCAAGTCTACTATTGACAGATATTATTGTTGGCCCCGCCTAATGACAGAGAGTAAGACCACACAGGCTGAAGATAAAGACAGATGGCTTGTCCAAGAAGTCATCACAAAATGAGGTCCTCCGAATAGATTTTTACTTTCTGAAACTTTCTAAAAATCACAAGCCAATGAATTCGATGGTTTTCCCTTTTTCTTCTCTCTTCCTTGACTCCTGAGAGGAGTTGCATGAGCTCAACCTACTGGCTGCATTCAGTGTGTTAAGAAGAAATAGCAATATAAATGAGTGTATTTTGTGTCATCTCTTTATATTAAAGACTGAAATTTGAGCAACTGGTAATACAGTAGATGAAAATTTCTTATTTATCAATTGGTTTTCATTTAAGAATGTAACTAGCTCCATATAGATCAGCATGAAATTCCAGAAAACAAAGGAGAATCAGAGATATCAAAGAATAAGGAGAAAAGAGAATCAAATTATCCAGGCAGAACTAACATAAAAACAGTTCTGCTAAAGAGATCTGGTAAAAGATTTTAGCAATATTCTAGAAATAGAATAATTGATAATAAATGCCAGTATTATTTTGTAGTTTTATCTAATGTTTATATTACAAGAAGCATATTATGAGATGTAGAGTTCTGATAGGGCTTTGATTTTTTTTTAAGAACCAAGAAAAATATTCCATTTCATCTTTTAAAAATAAAGACATCAATTTCCTTTTAGGACATTTTTTTGTTTGTTTGTTTTGCTTGAGTAATTAAATGACTTATCTGTATTCAGGCTTGTGGCGGAAAGATATGGGAATATCAAGCTTCCTAGAGAAGTTATTGCATGGACAGAAGGAAGGTCTCCATTAGAGAAACTACTTGGATTCATAAAACATGTAACCCTTTCAGAGAATCTGAAGACACACACACACACACACACACACACACACACACAGAGAGAGAGAACAAATGACTTCCTGATATCTATAGAATGGTGCCTCAAATCATGATTTGACAGTATGAAGGGGTGACTTATACAAGCTGCACCAATCTGAGTTAAATATTTATTTATGCTTATTAATTATGGGGTAAGCCACAAACATTTTATTCCAGAAGGTACATACGCACATTGTCAACTAAGTCTTTGGTTGTTTTTTTTGAAGTCTTGAATTCTTTCATAAGATTAAGAATTCAACTGACAACTGCTGCCATTATCCTGGTGGCCAGGTAGGTAGACCAGTTAGGCAGAAACACCTAATAAAATCTTAAAAAAGCTCGTGGCAACTAAGATATGACACATAGAGGGTTATTAGTCTAGGTTAATGTGAACAACCTAAGGAGATGGAAAAATTGTAAGGCATTTTCTAATCACATAACACGACAGAACCACATCACCCACAGATGGCATTTCCCAGCTAATCCACAACATCCTTGGATGTATCATTGAAGACAGTTAAGCAAAATGAGGAGTTAAATAACCAAGCAGTAAAGCCTTAATTTTAGGTAACGTTTTTTACCCAATGATGAGAATGGAATAAACAACATCGAAATAATTTCCTCTGCTTTGTTTCCTTACTCTTTGATTATACAGACTTGTAACTAATTTTTCCTAAATTATTATTTTATTATCATAATACATTATAAGTTCATCAAAGTCAACAATCGTGTATTTTACTTCTCATGCATTAACCAACATCATTCCTTTATAGGTCAGTTTAATTATTTGGTAATCATTGCTGATATTTAGAAGTATATATATTTTTGTAAGTGACAAAAATCAACAGAAAGAGAAATTAATAAAGAAGGCCACTTTCTATTTCTGCTGGAGAGAAATAAATTGCCTTGCGAATTGGGTCTCAAAATAAATGTGCTTTTAAAGTAACTTGTGTCCTTTCCTAAAGGCATAAATTTGGAAGTATTAAAAACTCTTACTCCAATTACATTGATATGTACAGTGAAAGCTCAAGTCATGTGGCATAATGGAGCTTAGACATGCAAGGGATGGCCTCAAGTTATCCCACTTGCCAAATTGCATTTTACTCTAAGATGTTGGATATTTCAAGGTAATTGGCTTCACTTCATTTTTGTTTTATTTGACAAGCGAAGCACTAGTTATTAACAATTTAGTAACTTATTTGTCCAAAGTTTTTAAAGCAAATAAATGAACACATAAATACCCATGCACAATCCTAAAACTCACTTAAGAAATTTTCTCTGATAACATAGAAAACAGAAAATCAATAGGCATGCATTGCAGATGGTAATGTTAAGGTAGATGAGCTTCTACAAGATGTGGGACATGACATTGAATGGCAGTTCAGTATGGAAAAGAGACATCATAGAGAAAGAGAAAAGGAAAATGGCGACCAGAAAGGGAAAACCTCTTCACACCTTGATGAGATTGGCAAGGTTTTTGCAGGTAGTTACCAAAAAAATGAAAAGAAGTCTTTCATGTTGACCCCATGTGAAAACAATACGCCATTTAGAGAGAGAGATGTTGCAAAAGCCTAAAGAGAACTACTTTCTTCTACAAGCTGCAACAGAACCACCCACCAACCCTTTCAGCCATCATAAAGGTAACAGAATATGATGGTTAATTTTATATGTCAGCTTGACTGGGGTAATGGAGGACCAGATAGCTGGTGAAACATTATTTCTAAGTATTTCTGTTGAAATACCCTAGCTTGGCTGTAATGAATACATTTTAAACAATCCTGCTAACTCCATTTTGCCCACCCTGAGCTATGTAGGGCATTCTGTGTTGACAGCTTGTGGTTTGAGACACTTGGCATCTTTGTAACCAATTTTCTGAGAAACAGGGCCAACTGGCCTATACGTCCTGTACTTGCAAAACTGTGGAACTGCTTACCCCACATCTTGAGTGAAAAAACGACTTTAAGTAGAACTTTTTGTTAGGCACCTCCCTTCCCCTAACATGCTCCTTCTGCTTCTGTAATAATCTGCTTACCGTCCCCTGACCCTAAACTGGTATTAAATGTTAACCGCCCTTTCCTCTTGCCAGAGACGTTTGAGCTCTAGCTGACTCTCAGACGCCAGCATTAAAAGTGAACTCTCAACAAACTCAAAGGGTGGCGCTTCTGTTTAAACTCGCTCGGGTATAACACCAAGAATATTTCCAGAAGAGACTGAGTAAAGAAGACCTACCCTCACCCATGTGGGTGAGCACCATTCAAGCCATAGAGGGGTCAAACAGAACAAAAAGACAGAGGAAGAATAAATTTCCCCTCTCTTCTTTAGCTGAGACGTTCATCTTTTCATACCCCCCAGCTCTGGATCTCTGATACAAGGGCCCGTCAAAGCAAAGAAAGGGCAAATGTGGCAATTCCTTAAAATGAACAGCCTGAGGAAAATCAGGCTATTACACATTTTCATGGTTGTAAATAGTACAGCCACTGTGGAATACAGTATGGAAGTTCCTCAAAAAATTAAAAATAGAGCTATCATATGATCCAACAGTCTCACTTCTGTGTGTATACCCAAAGGATTGAAATCAAGATTTGTAGAGATATTTGCATTTCCAAGGTCATCCCATTTTGAAATTGCAATGTTGTAATTTGCTGTACAGATCAGCCAATTCAGAAATAATATCAAAACAAAGAGAAGCCTATAGACTACACATATTTCAAAGAGACATTTAATAGACATGACAAAGATTGGCTTTCAGTCTGACTCACAAAAGAATTTATTAGAAATTATCCCTTCCAAAGTTATTCTGAAAAAGTGACATTTTTAAAGTATTAAATTGAATAATTTAATATAAACTCAAAATTTAAAGTTCATTAAGCTGCTCACCAATCCTTCACTCAAACATAGTTTTGTCGCAGTATTTTATCTCTATATTTTATTGAGAAAACAATACATTTTTTTCTTTTTCTTTTGTTTTTTTCATTTTTGTTATTTTTCTTTATTCTTTTTTTGAGAAAACAATAAATATTAAGATATTATTCTTTATATGCACCAACAATTATTATTGTTCCTTCTTACTTTACGTCTAGGAAATACATCTGTTTAACATCATGGCTTCTCTGGAATTCTCATTGAAAATTTATTTAACAGAGTATTCCAAGAACATCTTTTGTGTCCTCTTACTGTGTAATTTTAAATCCACTGTAAACAATGGGAGGTTAGTGTTTTCCTCCGCTTGTTGTTATTCTTTCTAATAAATCAAGAAGCAAAAACATCTTAAATGATATGTTTATATATCAGACACTTAGTTTATCAATTATTTCTTCCCCTAGTCATTTCCAGAAATAAGCTGGATATTGACACAGATATGACACATTTTTGTCAGCAATTTTACTGTTAATTTGCACATGTGCTTAATTGTACAGGATGTACTAAGTGTTGTTGCTATTTTGGTAATGGTTTCTTTGTTCAAAAATAGGATCTGCTTTTTGTGAGGTCTAACCATTCATGCCAATTAACTAAAGAACCTTGTTTGCTTGCATTGCCTTAATTATTCACAGGTTGCTCCTTTCAAAAGATTAGATCAAAATACAGTAGACAATCTTTTAGTATAGCCTTACTAGAATCAAGATGGTCTACAAACTAATATTCACTCATATCGTTTATACAGCATCCAAAGTGAGAAAAATAAAATATTATTTTCTTCTAACCTTCCTTGTAAGATTTCACAGTTGTTTACAACTTTCTTTTCCTGAAGGTTTAGTGTATCCTTTTTTATTCTCTAAGTAAATTCTATGTGATTTAACTATTATATGACTTATATACATTCATATATAATCACTCTTTAGAGTTTAGCACTACCTACTTTAATATAACACAATTCTGTTAAAAGTCCTCTTCAAAATTTAATTAAACTGTTAAATAATATATAAAGCTCCATTTATAAACTCATGTAAATTGGTAACAGTGTAGCTTTATGCCAGTGACATTCATATTGTATCTTATCCACAACCTTCCCAGTAATGATGGAAGTGCCATCAAGCAAACAATGTTTTGAATAAATTGTTGTATACCAAAAGTGTGGGTACTGATGTGTACGATTGGTGATTATGGGATGACTGAAATCCTGTGCACTTCATTGTACCTCCTGCTTTCCAGGCTGTTTTATGAGAAGCTACCTTGACACCACACATTTACTTGAAAAGCCATTTCCAGCACAGTGCCATTAGAGGTGGCCTATACACTAAGGATAGAACAACAATGCAGTGAGTGTCTTGTGGGTTGTAGGATACACTTTCTCCAATTGCAAATAAGATTCCGGCCCCAGTGGTTTCTCTCAATGCCTATAAGAGAAGCAATTATATTATTCTTTGAAAAATAAAATATATCTTTCCACTTTAAAAAATCATATCTTAGAAATTTAAAAAATGTCCACAAGTAAATGATGCCCTGAAGAATGAGAAGATTAAAACCAAAATACCAAACACGAGTATATGTAGGAGGGAAAACTCATAAATGTTTTATAACAAACCACCATTTAAAGAGACACCTAGAATGTTAATTCCTCTTCAAAGGGAAGATATTTCTAAACAGTTAGAATCACGGAAATAAAGGCTAACCTTAAATAGCTCTTCATTTAACTCATTGGGAAAATAAAATTAGGATGTTTAGTTATTAACCAAAGAGATCTGATTTGAAAATCAGACTTAGAACCAAAATATCTGTCTTCTAAACAGCAACAACAAAAAGACGTAAAATAACTACAACTTTAAATATTTTGAATATCTGTTTTCCAAATGTTTAATGGAATATCACCAGGTTTTTGTTGCACTGAAGCAAATAAAATTCACTTATTGTTAATATAAAAATGTGCCTGTGTTGGAAATTTAACTAAACATGTGTTATACATTATTTGTATTACAACATTATTAACAGATATATCTGTCAATTTAACTATTGTTGCATTAAGATCATAGTATAACATTTTAATTAATTTTGTGTGTGATTTTAAATATATAATAAAAAAATTTTTTTACCTTTTTTGTTCAGTGATATTGAAAATGTAACATATAACAACCAAAAGGAAGAATAGCATGCAGAATGCACACAACATGAACATTGTAGGCAAACTTTGGCCTATTCGAAAGTACAATTTTATTGTACAAACACAAAACAATAAAGATAATTGGTTTTATAAGATATTTTAAACAAACATTTTGAGTTCTTTAGGGAGTGGCTATTGCAAAGCAATTTACAGAATTGACTTTTTTCCTTTAAACAACCTTAAAATTAGGTACAACTGCCATGCCTGTTTTGTTTAAAGACCTGTGAGGACAAACAGACTCAGTCTGCATGGAGCTAGGTATATAATGTTATTTGTTAAATCAATGCTACAAGTGTAAAATTTACTTGGCTGATATGATGGTTAACAATTATTAGATAGAAGTGTTCTAATTTAAAGCCTTTCCAGTGAGCAAAACAGTATTTATTATTCACCATAATGTGTTCTTTTTCTCTTTTAGCTTGTTCTTTGTTCAGATTTTTTTATGCTTTCTCCTTTAGACCTTATAATTAATATATTCTGAGATCACAGATAATTACTTAATTGAACATTTCTACTTTGACTCATACTTTACCAAGAGTGGAAGCAAAGGATGAAGATAGGGTTGACTTACTTTCCTCCAGAAAGAAAAAAGAAAAGAAATGATATATAAACATAGCCATTCAAAACACTGTGGATTTATGTACTTTTGAAATCCAGGAAAGAGATGAATTCCATACAGCATCCCTGGACAGTGTTTGCCTGTGATTTGTACATGGTGCAGATACGAAATATTTCTCTTTAGATGTCAGGACTTGACTAGAAACATATCTGCCAACTCTCTATTATCCATAGACTATTATTAAATTTGAAAATTAAACAGACCTCTATCTTTTCCTTCTTTTTGCTTTCTTTTGTTTTTCTTAATGCTTTGGCAATTTCACTGCCCCAAGTTTTCCACTAAAAGACCTACGTGGAAAAGTACAAAGCAAAAATTTAATCACTTTGAATCCTGTTAATGGACCATGTAAAAATATTTCATTAGAGAAAAAAATTAACTCATGTAATACCCACAGATTTCCTAGGAAAATCTTGTCGTATTCTGGGGAGCACAGTTTATTTAAAAAAAAAAAAACTTCCATTTTGGGGTTCGGAATTTTTTTTAAGTCACAATTCCTGCCAATGTTAAGGGAGAGTGCATAATATTTACTGCCTGGTGGAAGTAAATGTCGTCTTGCAAGTGTAGACCGTATATGTTATAATCTAGCAGACATTTTGCTTGCAATATTTTATTATTTCCCAATTGAACAGGAGAATTTGGCAGCAATAAAGAGTTTTATGTGTATGTTACTTTCCAGAAATTTGGCAAAGGTACTATCACAATGAAATTTCCATTGCATAGAAACTTTACAGCATGTTTTCCAAAAGAACACGATGTTTAGAAACAAAATATATAGTTCAGTATTTTATTAAAGTGACTCAAGTGAAACTGTTTTTTTCTATTGCCTGAAGGGCTATAGTGGAAGAAACTAGATTACAATTTCATGCTTTATTTTTCTAACTAAAAAAAAAATACTCTTCTTCCCTCTTCTCACAAAGGTTCAAGAGGGACCACTCTAACAGTGTATTTTCAGGAGAAGCCCCTCCAATTCCTATCATTCCCATGGTATTTTTAGTCTAGCTGTAACCCGAACTATCACATAAGGAGGGAAGAAGTCTAGTCCATGAGACTTTACCCAAATGAACAATCAACAGACCTGTGCCATTTCGCATTTCAATCCAAATGTTTGGCACCATAAAAACACAGTCATAATCTTGGAATAGGTGACATAACCCCCACCCCTGCCAATTTAAAAAAAAAAAAAAGCTTTTCCAATCTCTGTTCATGAAGAGTAAATGAAAAAAGATGCTGGGCAATTTTTACTGTTTCTCTATGTCTGACTTTCCCTGACAAATATTTACAATGTGCTTAATTTTAAGACAGTAACCAAAATATTGCTAATTTTGGCTCAACACTATAGATATGTTTCTATGATGCAGAAATTGTTTCATTTTCTTCTCATTTAAACCTTTTATATAAACCTATTTTTGATGAAGATACTTATTTAAGAATTTTTCTCTAGTTGATCCGGTTTAAAGAAAAATCTATGTGCCTCAGAATATGTTATGCATTGTAATGATATTAAAATCTAGTTGTGGGGAAAATAAGCCATATCCTGAATAAAAATCACCTGAAAATAATATAAAATACACACCTGTGTCAGAATGCACAGAAACTTGAAAAGAGAAAGATCTTGCTAGAAGTTAAAAATAAAATTTTTTAACGAATAATCCTTATAAGGTTCATTATTTGTCCCCACACAGCATGTGACACTTGGTAAGTATTCAAAAAATATTTGTTGAATTAGTAAAGCTGTTTGGGGACAGGGCAATATAATCTACATAATGTATCACATAAACTGGAACTTGAATATAAAGCTTATATGAACTTGATGAGGCATTTTATCACCCACAGCTATATGGGGATTGTCGTCTGCTGATAAAGACAGTTGATTCCAAACCAATATCATCAGAGATATCTTCTAGAACACTTCTGATGATGAATCCTGGTCAATCTTGGAAGGACTAATGAGCATGAGCACAGGATTACGGAAGTTCAAACAATGCCTCAGATCAATGTCGCATCTTAGGACCCTTGAAGAATTTTAAGGATGACACAGATGGACTGATTAGGGAGCAGAAAAAAAGTAACATGTCTGGCATTCAGTATATAAAGTTCTATGATATTACAGCAATATATCTCAACTTTTTTTCTTTTTAACACATTCTTTTCTCTTTTTCTTTCCTATCCTGCTTCCATATTTTTCCCCACCTCCCCACCTCACTTACACAAGTAAATCCAGTATTTGAAATTGTAGGCCAGGTGCTGTATGTGGCTCACTCCTGTAATCCCAACACCTTGGGAGGCCAAGGTGGATGGATCACGAGGTCAGGAGTTCAAGACCAGCCTGGGCAACATGGTGAAACCCCGTCTCTACTAAAAACACAAAAATTAGCTGGGCATGGTCACAGGCGCCTGTAATCCCAGCTACTCAGGAGGCTGAGGCAGGAGAATCACTGGAACCCAGGAGATGGAGGTTGCAGTGAGCCAAGATCATGCAACTGCACTCCAGCCTGGGTAACAGCAAGACTCTGTCTTGGGAAAAAAAAAAGAGAGACATTCTAGAATTTGAAAGCTTCTCTCACAGTAAAGTGAATGCTACTTAGAAAAGTATGACCAAGACTCTTTTGTTCTGGCCTAACTGCAGATAAGAAAAACATTCCATGCAGTAAAAGTAATTTTGTCTGCTCAAAGTTTGGGAAATGACAAAGGCCAAATGTCCCATTTTCCAGCAGAGGCATCATGCAGCTATGATCTTATCATAGAATACAAACCATCTGGAAAAATGGCAACTCACCACACCCTTTAGGACATCCCTGACAGAGAGAGAGCACGCATAGTGGTGGATTGCTGTTTCACAGCTGCTGGCTCCAGATATTCCCCCAATGGAATTCTTTAATTATTTGGCTCTCTCTAGCCTCTTCCCCACAGTGGACGAAACAAACAAACAAACAGATGCAAAAGGCTAGCACCTGCAGGCTTCATGTGCTAAGACTGAAGAAAACATAGGCACTGAGAGAGTCCTCAAAGCACATGACGATGAAATAATGTAGCCAGGAAACTTAATAAAGAGTCTGCCAATAGGAAGAGTTTCCAGCGGTTTAAGTGTTTGGACAGTTAAATTATGACTGAGGAAAGATTAGAATAAAATTTGTATTTAATTCCCACTGCAGGGTTGACCTGACACACCAAAAACTGACGTGTTGAGGAGAGCAGGGTAGAAGTAATTCTATCAGGTTAGTTTGGGTAATTTTAATTTTCTCTTTGAACAATATCTGCAGACAAGTGACTTGCTCTACCGTGATTAAACTGAGCTTAATATTCCCTGTAATCACAGCACTTTGGGAGGTTGAAGGTGGTGGATTGCCTGAGGTCAGGAGTTCCAAGACTAGTCTGGCCATTATGGTGAAATCCCATCTCTACTAAAAATAAAAAATTAGCCGGGCGTGGTGGCACACACCTGGATTCAAGAATCACTTGAACCCAGGAGGCAGAGGTTGCAGTGAGCTGAGATAGAGCCACTACACTCTGGCTTGGGTGACAGAGGGAGACTTTGTCTCAAAAAAAAAAAAAAAAATTCATGGTTGGACATAAGATTTATCTTTATTTTCAATGAATTATCCAGAAGAATGCCACTTGAGGCCAGAAGTTTGAGACCAACCTGGGCAACACAGCAAGACCCATCCCTACAAAAAATTTAAAAATTATCCAAGCATTGTCGTGTTCACCTGTGGCCCCAGCTACTCTGGAAGCTGAGGTGGGAGGATCACTTGAGCCTGAGAGGTTGAGTGAGCTGAGGGCACGTTACTACACTCCAGCCTGGGTGACAGAGTGAGACCCTAATTTAAAAATACACACACACACACACACACACACACACACACACACACACACACCCCTAATCTCCATTAGTAGTAGTCGTAGAAAATTTTAAAAATTTCTGTTATAGGATATCAGAAAATATCCATTATGATATTAATTTCATTATTTAACAATATAGTTTTAAAGTCAACTATATTTGATAACACAATTTTTAAAAATGAGAAATATTTAAATGGTAGAAAGAAAAACAATTTCATAAAATATTAAAATATATGTATACACAAGGTTCTATTTGTAATTTTTAAGAACCCCCAAAAGTTTGGAGTCTTTCAAATGTTTATAGTATGTTCTATTTTTGTCTTACATGTACTTCGTGTTCAAATTACATAGAAATTTGTTCTTTGTTTCTACAAATACTGGCTGGTGAATCATATGGTGATATACTGGAATTTGTACATTATTTTTTTCTGTTCTTCTGATAAACACTTCAACAAGCAGCAAAGTGGTCAAATGTGAAACACTTCAACATGGAAGAAAATTCTAGAAAGGGAACACCCTGGGTCATTTATTTCTGAATAACTGAAGGTTGGCACATGTTCATTCCATTTTCTGAATGGTCTATAGGGACTCTTTTGTCTTTGGGTACATGAAGCCCACTGTTTGAAATGCTCTCTAGTTTTAGGAAAACTCCACTGGTTAAATAAAAATACAAGCTGATTTCTCAGTTCGTATAACAAAAATAATGTGTGCTGTGCCAGGTTCAGGTGTTCTGGGTTTTTTAAAATATGCAGTAAATTTGATAATTAACTTTTGGATAAGAAAGCCTGCAGGATATAGAACACACTTCAGGAAGGAAAAAAGGACGTGTGATGTTAGCTGAGTGGGAAGCCTGCCCAGAACATGTCCCCTGCTATAAGATTACTTTGGGAATTAGGGATTTACAGTGCTTACCCCCAACTAGAGGAGACTTGGCAACATTCCCTACAACTGCAAAGATAAATTGATTGCAGTGAAAGAAATAAGTAAAGGCCAGAAGCTGCTGGAAAGCAGGCTTTCCTGTCACTAAGCGGTGATGTTGTAAAGAGTTCTGAAGTCAACTTCGAGATCCTAGCCTGGGCAGAGAAAGGCAGTTTCTACATGGTAACAGCAACAACAACTGGCCAGTTCTGTCTCCACGTGGTCAGCCTGAGAAACATACTCTAAAGCTCCACCACAGAAGAGGAAGTGGATCATACCTAAGTGATGGTGGGGTCATCTACTCAGCTTCTTGCCAAGATCTCCATGGCATATCACCTCACATAGTGTCCTGCATCCAGCGGAGTCTTGAGAATAAGTCTGGGTGATGGTGATGACATGAATGGATAATGATGGCAAAATCAGGAATGGTCTAGTTGTCAATATGTTAATGTAGCCAACATAGGTAGTTTACTGTTGCTCATCTTTCTTTCTTCCTTCTTCCACTACTTTTAGTTCTCTTCATTCATGCTTTCTTTCTTTTCCTTTCCTTCTCCTTTTCCTTCCTGCCCTTCCTAATCTCTTTCCGTCTCCCACCTCCTACACCCTAGAAAAGGTCCAGCCAGCCAAAACAGCCTGGGTTTCCTCAAGCTGAAGACATTCCTTTTGTAGTGCTTCTCTTGGAAATATAAGACAAGGAAAATAAAACAAAAATAAAGACTCAAACTCCCAAACCACATAGTTGCTACTTTGAGCCCAGCTCTCCTGACTGCCAGCCTCCTCTGTTTGCTGTTTCTCAGCACTCAGAAACATAGATTTCAGGCTTCTGGGATTTGTTTGCTTCACTTTTTTTCTAACATAGCTGAAGTGTAAAGGAAATTTGTATTTTATCAAGCAATAAATGCAGAGCTCATATCTGCTTATACTGAAAAGTACAGTATGCTACTGAAGGAAAATCTATCAAATGCTTTTTAAATGTTCATTGAAAAGATTTCTATGGAGATATATTTTTTTAAATTTTCCAGGTAACGTCATCTTGTGTGGAAGTAGCATATATTGAAGTCATTGTTTATCACAACAGACTTTTAAAAGTATTTTCTTTGGTATATGTAAGTCAGGTGTTTCTCTGGCTTCAGAATTAAACTACCTTGTGGCAAAATGTATACAATGCCAGCCTGGGATTGAGTCCTGGACTCTGGTCATCGTCCTTCAATTGACTGAGTATGTAACTTCAGTGAGTGCTGGACCCCATAACCTCTCAGTACTAAATGTCAGAGAAGGCACAGACTGGCCTCATACACTGACACCTGGAATAGGCCCAATGGCCCAATGACAAATAGGACTGGATTTGTGTGATTATGGCACAGCATGAATTTCCTTAGATGCAAGCAAGAGGAAATTATGAGAGCTGATGTGCACTCTCCCAATTCCTACCACTGAAAACAGAATGAAAGGCAGATCTGTGTTAAAATATCTCATCTTCAGCTCTTCACTCCTATATAGGGTTGCCAGATAAAATATAGGATGTCCAGACACATTTGAATTTTATATAAACTGTGATGGATTTTTGAGTATAATTTGCCTCATGCAATATTTGGGCCAATAAATATTTTTTATGCTAAAAAATGTTATTTATTGGAAAATCAAATTTAACTTGACATCTTGTATTTTTTCCCTTACTAAATCCAGCTATCCTACAACTCTATCAGCTATCTGTCAACTATTCTCTTTCCTACTTTGCCTTCTTTGCACTTACCATACTGTCTGGTATAACTGTTCATTCAGTTTTTACTAGGTTATTGGCTGTGTTCCAGCACTGAAATGTTAGTTCTATGGAAGTGGAAATGTCTTCATTTTCTGTCTTGCTTGAACTCTAGCACCTAGAACAATGCTCAGCACACAGCAGCTGCTCAATAAATGAATTTATTGAATGAATGAATGAAATATCTATCTCAAAACCATGTTGCTTGTCTATCAACTCCACAAAAAGTTCATATGGATAACTAAGTCTACAATATTTACTGTTTGTCTTCACTTTTGATTTCTCTTTTTCCTAATCAGATTGCAACCTTTTCAAAGATATGGATGATGCTAATATTTATATATTGTGTACTTACTACGTGCCAGAATTCTGAGTCATGCACACTTAATACTCACAAAAACCTTATGAAATAAGTAGCATTTTAACTCCCACTTTGGCAATTAGAAAATTGAAGCTGAGCATATAATTGTGTTCAAAATAAGCCTATTAGTAAGCAAGTCTTGAGACTTCATTTAAAACTGCTTATGTGTTAAAAAATATTTTCTTAGTGTGTATTTTATGTTGTCTTTTATAGTAACAGTAACTTAGCAAATAAGTAACCAATATTCTTGGTATTTTATAAGAATTTGTTTTTACAAATTGTGGTGAAAAGTAAGGAAGAAAAATTACCAGCAAACAACTAACTTAAATTAATCTTTGCTAAAAAGTTAAAAGCAATTTATTATTACTTTTTTCAAAGATGAAATTGTACGGATTTTAAAATTAGTTTTTATGCACAAGTTTTAAATAATTAACTATAGTATTAAAGAATACGCTTTCCCAAGAGTCTTCATTCTGAGTTTCACTAATGCAGTTCTACATACATTCAGAGAAAATGAGAAGAGAGGGCAGCAGTATGTTTTCTTATGTTATTCAATCTCTTACAGGCTTCCATCCAAACCAAGCAACTAAAATGAAACACAGCTTCCCTTCCCAAGAGGGTTTCACTTGTTCCTTTTCTTGCCTCATTCCTCCCACCTCTTGCCTTTCCTCCCACCTCTTGCCTTTCCGCCCGTGCTTTTTTGACTTTACTCCTCTTTCCTTCCACCCACAGGCACTTTTGAAATGGCCTCCAATGGGAAGGTGAGATCAGAAATAACTCCTGTGGAACCCTTTGCATGTGGATCTGGCAAGCATTCAACACAAACGCAATTAGAGGGCTTACCCTTGCATGAAATATTTGCTTTCCTGATAGTCACCAACTTTAAACTTTAGGAATGCCAGGGCATAGTGCTTCTATATCAGAACTGGACTCCTCCACTTCAATTTCTTTAAAGTTATTATTTTTGAAGTTGGGATATAATGTTGAAGTCCCACCAAACAATAAATAAGAAAGCATGAATTTTATTAAAATCCTCTTGAGACAACTGCATCTGCCCTGGGTATTCTTTGACCAGGGTCTGAGAGGTTGCAGCATGCACATTCACCCAGAGGTACTTAAGAGCATTGTTGATGTATTCAATGAATATCAAATGCCAGAGTGAACTCTGCACTGGGCTCAGAACATAAATCTCTGCAGCTGACATTCAATGGTGGACACAGGCAACTAACAAGGAAATTACAGAATCATTGATAAAAGAAACCGATCTTCTGTATCCGTCCCTCCTGCAAAATTTCCACAAATAAAGGAAGACTAAATAGGAATATTTGTTTTGCTTTGAGCTAGATGAAAATATTTCAAAGGCACAAATTTGGTCAACTCATTGATCTTACAAAGAAATATCTATAAATATCATATATTACGTAGTTAAGTATTTAAGTTTTGAAATCCGAAAAAAAATTGTAACTGTTTTTCTTTCACCTTGAGTTAAAAAATAACTGTTGTGTTTTTTTTTTTCTTTCACCTTAAATAAGCTAAAAATGAAGATCAGATCCTGATCTTCAGTGATCTGCCCATCTCAGCCTCCCAAAGTATTGGGATTACAGTCATGAGCCACTGTGCCTGCCCCACAATGAATAATTATGAAATTGACATTCTAATCATAATGTATGTAATGCAAAGATGTGTTATGCAGTACTAAAGTATATGTAGAAGTCATTGATCTTCTTCAAAATCGAGAATAAAGTAACTTTTATTGAGTGTTCAGGATGTGCCAAACATACTCTAAGGATTCTGCAAACATTAAATCATCTGGTCTTTAGATAACCCTGTGAGATAAGAGATAAGGAAACACTTTATAGATGAAAAAACTGAGGCTTGGAGAGATTAATATAATTGCCCTGGATTACACCTAGTAAGGAATATGTATTGATTACTTGTAGCTGCTGTAACAAATTACCACAAACTTGGTGGATTACAAAAACAGAAATTTATTTTCCTCAATTATTGGTAGCCCAGAGTCTGAAAACACTATCACTGTGCCAAAATCAAGGGGTGACAAAGCCACCCTTTCTCCAGAGGCTCTAAGAGAGATTCCAGTCCCTGCCTATTCCAGTTTTTGGTGGTTGTCTGTATTCTTCAGCTTGTGCATACATTAACCTTATCTTCACGGCCAGCATCTTAATATTTCTCACTGCTTAATTGATATGATTTGACTGTGTCCCCTCCTAAATCTCATTTGGAATTGTGGTTCCCATAATCCCCATGTATCATAGGATTGACCTGGTAGGAGGTAATTAGATCATGGAGGCCATTCCTGTATGCTGTTCTCATGATAGTGAGGGAGTTCTCAGGAGACCTCATGGTTTTGTAAGGGGCTTCCCCCTTGGCTTGGCACTCATTCTTCTCCTCCTTGCCACCATGTGAAGAATGACATATTTGCTTCCCCTTCCACCATGATTGTAAGCTTTCTGAGGCCTCTCCAGCCCATACTGAACTGTGAATCAATTAAACCTCTTTCCTTTATAAAATTGCTCAGTCTCCGGTATGTCTTCATTAGCAGCATGAGAACAAATTAATAATACATTTAATTTATCTTCCTATCGCTTTCTCTGTGATGTGTGTGTCTAATCACTCTCTGTGTCTCTCTTATAGACTCATGATGGCCTACATTAGTTTGCTAAAGTAGCCATAACAAAATATCAAACTAGGTAATTATGACAATTGATATTTATTTTCTCACAGGCTGGAAGTCCAAGCTCAAGGTGGGGAAAGGTTTGGTTTCTTCTGAGGCCTCTCTTCTTGGCTTGCAGAAGGCTGTCTCTTTCTGTGTCCTTACAAGATCTTTCCTCTGCCTGAGCACATCCCTGGTGTCTCTTTGTGTGTGCTAACCTCCTCTTCTTAAGAGGACACTAGTCATATTGGATTAGGTGCCAACCCAACAGCCTCATTTGAACTTAGTTATCTTCTTAAAGGCCTTCTGTCCTAATACAGTCATAATCTGAAGGATTATGATTTTAACATAGGAATCTGGGGGAACACAATTCAGCCTACAAAAGCACCTGGTAGGATAATCCAGAATAATCCCCTCATCTCAACTGCCTTAATTTAATCACCTCTGTGAAAACTTTATAAGGTAACTTCACTGGTTTCCAGGGATTAGGACCTTATAGCTTTTGAGGGCCATCTCTCAGCTTATCACAGGGTAAATCTAGGATTAAAAGGCAGTCTGTGTCTCAGGCATCTGTTGTTAACCACAATAATATAACTGATCTGCAATATGTAACTTTTGTCTAGCTAGAAATAAAATACTATGGACAAAAATGTTAACAAATGCTAGACTATGATAAAACGCAGGCTAGACTAAAATTAAAAACACGTATATGTATACATACACACACACACAAATATATAAGTACTAGACATTTTCAGAAAGGGAGAGATAAAATGAAACTGGTGTTTTTGGAGGGATAGTTGTCCTGTGGTTTGGAGTGTGGTGTAAATAGACACCTGAGATTGGAGTCTAGGACAGCGGATAGGAAACTATTACAGTAGCTTATTCACAAAATGGTAAGGTCCTGAGCCAGGGTAACGATGAGGGGAGAGGAAAGCTTGGGCAGGAGACATGAAAGAAATGCCAAAACCTGTGACTGAGTGGGCTAGAAGAACAACAGAGACCGAAAAATGTTCACCCCTTCAATAACATTTATAAGCACCATCTGGATGCCATCCATTGTTTGGATCCAAATATGGAGAGTCAAATCACATTTCCTAACTTCAAAAAGTACATCGTGTAATGAAAAATGAGAGCAAATAAACAAATGCTTAAAATAGGACGTGATGACAACTCCATGCAGGAACACAGTATAAAAGCAGTGCATGGAATGGGGTGTGTACATCAGGAAAGGGGTTTTATGTTAGGTCTTTCCAGAAGCCAACTCAAAGATTTCGAGTAAAAGGTGAGATGAATAAATACAATTAGGGGAATAGGGAATTGAGTAGGGGGAGAGAGGGAAGCCAATGAAGGATTAATTTTCAAACAAGTTAATAGTGCAGGGAACTGGAGCTCAGTCTTGCCAGGGAGCTCTGGGGGGGACCCACTGCAGAACATATTCAGAATGATCTCACCCAGGGGTGAGGGAGCTACGAGATTTCTACATGAAAGTCAATGAAAAACTAGAAAATGTAGTGGTAATTGTCATAGAGATGCCATAGGATCTGGCTAAAGAACAAAATTCACCTTTCACATTTAAGTCTTTCCTTAGTAGCCCTTAATTAAGATTTCAGTAAGGGGGAAATGTTCCTATTTCATGTTACCAGAGACGAAAAAGATTGCTTAATACTTCGAATGCATCAGAAATATTCAACCCAATAATTATATATTTATGTAGCATAGAGTATAAACTTCTCAGCCTAAAGAGTGCATGTGTGTTTTTCTGGTTCTCTAAGATGCTCCATACACAGTATCTGCACTTGCCACCTTCTATAGCTCAGGATTCTAATTCTTACAAATGAGCTGACTGTGTAAATAAGGCAGCATATCTCTGTTAGCATTCATTTCTCTTTTACTTCATTTCCTTAAAGTTTTCATAGAAATCTTTTTTTTTTTTTTTTAACAAAGCAGTATTCCATGATATGGCAACTACAAATTTAAACTGGATTTCTGTAGTCCTAAGAATAAAAGAAAATCCAATGAGCTTGTAGAGACGGCTCTTGTTTTCCACCTAAGCTTGTTTTCCGTGCAGCAGCCGTATTATAAATCACTCAGAACTTCCCTGCGTGGGCGCCTCCCTTCACCATGACTTCCCACTCCCTTACATTGTGTGCACTTCAATGCCTTATCAAACTCTTAGAGTGCTAACCCATCAGGAATCTTATCACCTGCAGTTTTTATGGACTGTTCAATAATGAAAATAGAGAGGAGTTTGAACTCCTTGACATGGAAACCTTCAAGAAGCTATGGAATGTGGTCACTGGTATTTCTGGTATCTTTTAAATGTCAAGAGAGCAGAATTTCTCTTGTCAGTTGTCACAGCAAGGCTAACAATTAAAGCCATCTGCTCTTCATTTCACTCCCCAAGGGCTTCTTTCATTTTTCACCAACTTCCTGTTGTTGACAGCACAGTTCCTCCCAGTTTCTCTCTGAAACTGTGAGGTTACCACCAGGCTCAGGCCATTCTGTGATCTGCTGATTTGGCCCCAATCCCCAGAATGCCTTTTGGCCCAAGAGCTCCAGCCTCCATTAACTGGGACACCAGGCAGATCCAGTTAGAGAAAAATGTCAGCCTCTCCCTAAGCAATGCAATGAGGGCAATGGGGATATCCAAGCCAGAACCTGCATCATGGCAGATCCTGCTTGGCTTGGGACCCTTTTCTAACAAAAAGACAGGAAAAAAGGAAAAGAAAAAGTAGGGAAAGAATAAAGGAAGAAAGGGAAAGACAGAGAAAGGAAAAATGAACAGGAAGAAAACAGAAAAGAATGGAAGAAAACAGGGAAGGGAAAAAAGGAAGAAAAGAGGAAAGGGAAGGGAAGAGGTAAGGGAATGAAAGAGGGAAGGGAAGACATAAGAAAGGTAAGGAGGGAAGAGAAGAGAAGGAAAGAGGGAAGGAAAAAGAAGGGTCAGGAAGGGAAGGAAGAGGTAAGGAAAGGAAAGAGGGAAGAGAAGAAAAGGGAAAGAAGGGGAGGGGAGGAGAAGGGAGAGGAGGGGAGCGGGGAAGAAGAGAAGGGGAAAGAAGAAGATGGGAGGGGAGGAAAGGGGAGGGGAGGATAGGGGAGGGGAAGGGAAGGGAGGGGAGGGGAGGAGAGGGGAAGCATCTCCGTGTTCTTTTAAAATTCAGGCCCTTACTCTCTTTGATAGTGTGAAAATATCTTTCCATCACAAATTCTATATGTCATTATTATAGGATTTACCTTAGAAGGACAATGGCAAATGGTAGAGAACAAAATGTATACATGGCAAGTTCCATTGACTAAGGAATCTTAAAGGTGAATGAACTACAATGATTCAGACCAATGATTTTGCTTATTAATGTACTCGAAGAAGGTCTTTGTTGCTGTTACTGTGAAAGTGCCACAAAATGGTAAGGGAAGCAATCCCACTGCTGAGAAGAAAATGCTGTTACAGTTCTGGGGATAGAGTTATTTTTCTGCCTGGTATCCAAGGTCATTAGATATGATATACTTATAAAACTAGTGAATTCATAATATAAAATTTGAATAAACTCATTGATCAACTTAATCCAGACCAAAAAAAAAAAAAAAAAAAACCCATAGTTTCTAGAAATTTTATTGGAATAAAGATTATGTATGCCTAGGGAAAGTCTTTATTTCAAACAAATTTTAAAAGATCTTATCACACTTGTTAATAGAATTTTCAGTTTTATTTTCACATTTCTAACCAAAGTTAACAAATACATGTTAATGAATAATCCTCTAGCTCTGTAGATAGCAGGATAGCAGAATCAAACAAGTCATTTCAGTGCTGCAGACATGTAGTATTTGCCTGGTACAGGCAGAGTTTCGTTTATTTTGGAGCAGCAAATTAGTCACTAGAGAGATGCATTAATTTAGGTCCCTAATGTAGTGTTTAGTAAATTGCTGCTGTAGTCTTTCATAATGTAATGCCTCATGTGAAGCACTCAGTAGTTAGCCTGCTTGGCTCATTAAGAATAGAGTTATGGTAAACATCCTTCATGTAATCGTCCCTGGATAATTCTGAGTTTATAAAGCCACAGTGCCAACACCATGTGTGAGTTTTAAGTTCAGGTCAAACCGCGTCTACTCTATACATTTTTTTGGAAAGCACAGAGTGTCTAAAATCACAAACGCTAATGAGGCTTCCAAACAACCTCTGTCCTGCAGGGCATTCAGAATGGTGAGAGGCTTAGACAATGTTGTTCCCCATGAATCATCAAGCTGTAATTCCTTTGAATCTTCTTTTTCAGAAGCCACATCAAAGTTATGAAAATTTGTTTCCTAGATCCTTCTTCACACATATTAAGTAAATATCAGTCTAATAAGGAATAACATTTTCTTCAGCAGACACACTTTTGAATAAACTACCTCACTGGGGACACAGCACTATAGCAACCTTGGGCTCACAATTATTAAGCTATGTAGCTGTTTATGTTGATATGATCTGTATTTCTCACCTTCTGTTTCTGACAAAATGGCAAAGTAGTATGGCCTCTTCCCTAAGATCCAACCTTAGGAAAGTCAGAAAATCGCCCCAATAGCTCAGTCCTTAGAGCGCCCACCTGCGAATCTGGACTTAAGGGTTCCCGGCCACCCTCAGATTTCCAAAGGAAAGTCAGAAATATTGGCTAAATGTTAATGAATTATGAAAATAAATGAAAAAAGAAAAGAAAAAAGACAACTCGGGGGGGTGCCAGCAGTGAGGCATAAAGTGGGAGTGGGCATTTGCATAAAGGAGAAAACAACACTCACGTATCAGTAATATCAAAAACTAAAATCTAAAGAGTCTTGCATAGAAAATGATGATAGCTGGCCTTGAAATGCTGAGTGTGATTAACTTACCTCTCTGTACTTAAGGGCCAAAGAAAGTAAAAAAAATAAGAAAGAGTCCAGGATGAATGATGGAGCCTATGTTTACCTAAGGTTACTTTTAGTATAGCATGAAAATACAAAAATAAGAGTAAAATAATATTAGTGTTAGAAAACAGGAAGGGATTTATTAATGGAATTTATGGAAGTTATAAAGCAGATGAAATCAAATTAATAATTTAAAAAAACAATGCCTGGAATAAAGATCCTGTGATCAACAGAAACTTCAAGAGAGAGAACATCATATTTTTTTCTATTTCAGTCCTGTAAGGAAAATCCAAGTGCAAACAAGCAGAGGCTGGAAATGGGTGAATTTTCAGCTGTTGGTTCCATAATATAATGATGGTTGTTGGTTCCATAATACAATGATGTCTCTACCAACATCAACAAATGTGAAACATTCAGGCACAGTGTTAACTTCAAGAAAAGAAAGATTTCAAAGTAGAGTGGAGAACCAGCATGAAGATTCTTAGCATAAGGCCACAGGGAAAAGTAGAAATATTATCTAGGCTACTGTTATGGATTTAGTGAATTTTTTAAGCAATGAAAACAGAAAGAGGCTCTGCAGAGCAGTAAAATTCTCTGAATCTGTTTTATCTCCAGGATAAGACTTTTTCTATTTCTCTATTGAAGGGACCATCACATTGTCATCTTGTTTCCCACTTGTGCAGTGCAAACTCAGGTTCACCTGTTTGTACATCCCTACCTCCACTCAATAGCTGGGGGAAATCCACATAGGGATTCATGTACCTAGAGCAAGAGGGCTGCCACTACAGCCTGATATGGTCAAAGTCAAGGTGTCAATCAATCTATCAATCTAAGCCTTTAGAATGTCACAAGACACAATGTATCTGGAAAGAGACCATTCATGAGTTTTAACTCACTAAGCAATAACCATTAATAATGTGTAAGAATGGTTAGATTCCTGGAAAATAAACTTACAATGGATGCTGAAATGACATTGAAACGTAGTATTTATTTCTCATCACAGACCCTTACTTAGCTAGCATGAAAAAGAGTTTTAGCAAGTCAATTTTCTTAACTTTCGATGAGTATTTGAAAAACCAGCAGAAAATATGATACTCAAGAGTAAAATTGTAAGGACACTTATTTTACCATGTTTGTCTGGTTTTAGTAACTAAACGAGGGCACATAGTATGATTTCTTGTTAATTATTCATAGTATTTCCACAGTATTCCCAATTGCCAGTACATGTCTAATACATGGTAGGTGTGCTAATTATATTTTTTAAATGAATGAGAAAATAGAAGAATTTGTGAATGAATAAATTTGCTACTTATTGTTGCCTCCAGAAGGAAATTTAAATATCACATGAATGCTGATCTAAGCTAGTTAATGTAAAAACTGAGAAACAACTGCTGGATATGCATGGCTTTGTTTTTGTATACTTTTTTCTACTATGGCAAGGGAAGTGAATTCACCATATTGCCAAAAATTCGTTTATTGATTAAGAATGAGCAAAACAAGAGGAGCTAGAAGAAGCTTAATCCTCTAAACTCTCCCAGTGCCTCCTGATGACTGATGGGCCTGATCCTAGATCCTCAGACTAATTATGATAATCATTGCCTCACTATAAAACTCCTAAATTTGCATATTCCCACGAGTTGCTAGGGCTGCAAGCAATGGATCCTCCATAAGACAATGCTTTCCAGGGCCAATCTGGGTACTCAAAACACTTCCTCAAGATCCAAGATGGGCTGCAGCATTTAATCAATTATTATTATCCTTTCGCACTGCCTACATTTGGAATACCTACTTCTTCTAACCTTCATTGCAAACATTTTTTATTCCCATGAAATATTTTTCACTCAGCAAAATTTTTCTAGCTTGTTATTCTGTGTCAGAGGCTCATCACCAAGACAGAGTTTTAGAAAGAGGATATGACCAAGAGTGGAAAAAATAAAATAAAATAAAATAAATTGTATTCCCTTTAATATTAAGCTCTGACTCTCATTAGAGTCATGCTTTAAAATTTTAGTCCCCGGAAACATAGATCTGCAGTTATTTTAATAGGTGATCTAATTCATACCACTGCCTCCAAGAAGAATAAAATCTAAATCATGCAAGATAAATAATCCCTAGCCTATCTTTCTTTCTTCCTCTTTCTTCCCTTTCTTCACTTGTACTGGCCTGCTCAGGCTGTTATAACAAAATACCACAACTAACTGGCTTAAACAACAAGAATTGATCTTCCTATTGGATTAGGGCTCCACCCTTAATTACCTCTTCAGTCTCTCTCTCCAAATATAGTCACATTGTGAGGCAGGAATTCAACTCATGAATTTTGGTGAACACAATTTAGTTATTAACACCTCTATAGTCAGACAAATCTGGATTCAAATTCCTACGAATTAAGTGACTTCAGACACTTCAGTTGTGGTTTTCTAATCTACAAACTAGAAACAATGAAACAACTTTTAGAGACCTTTGTAATAATTAAATATGATAAATTATGGTACCCCAAAATTTAGCTGAAAATATATTGAATATCTCAAAATGATAAAGACCTCCTTTAGCCTTTTTCAGTCAATATAACAAAATTGCTTTCCCATTTCTTGAAAAAGATGCTTGTCTAATAGGTTCACGTTTTTTTTAGAGGTCTCCGTTAGAATTAAATAAAATAAATTATAGCATCCCAAAATTTAGCTAAAAATATATTGAATATCTCAAAATTATAATGACCTCCTTCAGCCTTTTTCAGTCAATATAACAATTCCTTTCTCATTTCTGGAAAAAGATGCTTGTCTAATAAGTTCATATTTTTTCTTCATTAATTCAACAGTTATTGTTTCCTTATTGTGTGCCATGCACTATACTAGGTACAGGCTATAGAGCGCTACATGAAGGATTTCTGCTGTCATGCAGCTTACAGATTAAATGGGGGAATTGACATTCAACTAATAAACAAGCTGATCATATGTAATATGTTGCCAGATAGGAGCAATTTTAGGAAAGGTCAGTGTATTATGTCGGAAAGGACATGAGTAGATGCAGAAGGGAGGAGAGGGAAAACCTCATTTTTAATTGCCCTTATTTTTCCTCCCTAGACTTTCCTAGATTCTTTATAATTCTTCAGGTTTTAGAAAATAAAACCTGTACCAAAGGTGAAAATACTTCAGGTATCAGCTAAAATAAATAAAATGAAAAATTCTGAAGTCCCAGGATTTTTATAAATCATACATCTGAACTTAAGGAGAGCTCTCATTGTCCACTGAGTAACTGACTCACAGACAGACCAGATTTTCAAGTAGATTATCATTCAATTGTTTAAATCAAAGAACACTAAGTGGAAAATAGGTATTTATTTCAAGAATTTTCTTATGTCAGAAAAAAAGCTACAGTGACTTAATAATGCAAATAATATAATGACCAAGAATACAAATATTTAAACCATAATACATAATTTTAATTTCTAAAATTCTGTGTGAATTGCAGAAGTACCCATCTCCAGATAAGTGATACATGCAGCATTTATTTAAGAAGACCTTTTAAAGTATATACAAACATAGGCATCCCTTATTTTGTTGTGCTTTGATTTATAGAGGCTTTGGAAATGTTTTTTATAAAGGTTTGTGACAACGCTGGAGCAAGCAAGTCTGTTGGCACCATTTGAACAACAGCATGTGCTCACTTTCTATCTCTGTCACATTTTGGTAAGTCTAGCAATATTTTAAACCTTTTCATTTTTATTATAGCTGTACGGTGATTTGTGATCAGTAATCTTTGATGTTACTATTATAATTGCATTGGGGTGCCAAAAACAGCACCCATACATATAAGATGGCAAACTTAACTGATCAATGTGTGCCCTGACTGCTGGTCATTCCCCCATCTCTCTCATTCTCTTTGGGCTTCCCTATTCCCTAAGACACAACAATATTGAAATTAGGCCAGGGAATAAGCCTACAAAGGCCTCTAAGTATTCAAGTGAAAGGAAAAGTTGCTTATCTCCCACTTTAGACTGAAAGCCAGAAATGGTTAGCCTTAGTGAGGAAGGCATGTCGAAAGGTGAGATGAGCTAAATGGTAGGCCTTTTGTACCAAACAGTTAGCCAAGTTATGAATGCAAAGGGAAAGATCTTGAAGGAAATTAAAAGTGCTACTGCCATGAGCACACAAATGATAAGAAAGCAAAACACCCTTATTGCTGAAACAGAGAAAGTATAAGTAGCCTGGATGGAAGATCAAACCAGCCACACCTTTCCCTTAAACCAAGGCCTAATCCAGAGCAAGACTCTAACTCTCTTCAATTCTATGAAGGCTGAGAGGGATGAAAAGCTGCAGAAAAAAAAAAAAACATTGAAAGGTAGCAGAGGCTGGTTCATGAGGTTTAATGAAAGAAGCCATCTCCATGACATAAAGATGCAAGGTGAAGCAGCAAGGGCTGAGGTAGAAGCTGCCGCAAGTTATCCAGATGATTTAGATAAGATCCCTTGTGATGGTGGCCACATTAAACAACAGATTTTCAGTGTAGACAAAACAGCATTCTATTGGAAGAAGATGCCATCTAGAACTTTCATAGCTAGAGAGGAGAAGTTAATGATGGGCTTCAAAGGTTTTAGTGACAGACTGACTCTCTTGTTAGGGGCTAATGCAACTGGCCACTTTATGTTGAAACTAATGCTCATTTACCATTTGGAAAATCCTAGGGCCCTTAAGAATTATACTTAATCTACTCTGCCTGTGCTGTATATATAGAATAACAGAGCTTGGTTGACAGCACATCTGTTCACAGTGTAGTCAGCTGAATATTTTAAGCCCACTATTGAAAACCACCATTCAGAAATATTCCTTTTAAAATATCACTGTTCATTGATCATGTACCTGGCCACCCAAGAGCTCTAATGGAAATGTACAAGGAGAATTAATGTTGTTTTTATGCTTACTAACAACATCTATTTTGCAGCCTGTAAATCAAGGAACAATTTCAACTTTTAAGTCTTGTGACTGAAGAAACATATTTTGTAAGGCTATAGCTGCCATAGGTTGGTATTCCTCTGATGCATTTGGGCAATGTAAACTGAAAATCTTCTGGAAAAGATTCACCATTCTAGGTTCCAATTAAGTACATTCATGATTCATGGGGGGAAGTCAAAATATACACGTTCACAGGAACTTAGAAGTTTTTCCAACCCTCATGGGTGACTGAGAGATTCAAGACTTCAGCAGAGGATGCAACTGAAGAGGAGATGGAAATAGAAAGAGAACTGAATTAGAAGTGAAGCCTGAAGATAAAATGGAATTGCTGTAATGTAATAAACTTGAACAGGTGAAGGATTGCTTCTTATGGATGAGCAAATAACATAGTTACTTGAGATGGAATCTACTCCTAGTGAAGATGCTGTGAACTTTGTTGAAATGACAACAAAGGATTCAGACTATTACATCAACTTAATTGATGAAGCAGTTCTGGGATTTGAAAGGATTGACTCCAATTTTGAAATAAGTTCTACTGTGGGTAAAATGCTATCAAACAGTATCACATGCTGCTAGAAGTGTTTCATCAAAGGAAGAGTCAATCAATGCAGTAAACGTCATTGTTGTCTTAGTTTTAAGAAATTCCCACAGCCACCCAACCTTCAGAAACCACCACCTTACCTTCATCAGTCAGCAGCCGTCAACACGGAGGTAAAACCCTCTACCAACAAAAATCTTGCTGAAGACTGATTACTGTTAGCATATTTTAGTAATAAAGTATTTTTACATTAAGGTATGTACATTTTTTCTTAGACGTAATGCTATTACACACTTAATAGACTACAGTATAGTGTAAACATAACTTTTATATGCACTGTGAAACCAAAACCTTCATGTGACTCATTTTATTGTGATATTTGCTTTTGTGCAATAAATGGTCTGCAACCATATCCACAATATGTCTGAAATATGCCTGTGTTCTTAGAACAGAACACTTGCTATCTTATGAATGACCTAACTTAATATAGTCCGAAGTCAAGATAGGATGTTTCAAAAAAAGAAGAAAAAGAGAAAAATCACATTAAAAGATGCCATTGCAATGGCCCATTCAATATAATAAGGCTATTTTCAACTGCCTGGTCATATCCATAGTAACCATGCATACTGATGAAGAGTAAGCTAACGTAATTGTTGTACAGATGATACGTTACTGTTTTTGTCCCTTCAATTTTCAATGTATATAGGAAAGTATTGGAGAGTTTGAGGAGATAGGGATGTTATAGATTATTTCATATGGCTCCTCTCAACTTCAAGTTAAGAATACTGGGTCCTAGAGATGTAAGTGACCCCCATGCCTTGGAGCTTAGACCTTCACTTAACAGAAAAAGTTCCTTCTCCCTCTGTTCAAAAGTCCCCTCATTTTCCACCCAAGGATTAGACATGTACTGTGATAATTGCCACTAAAATATTTATCATTTTCCTAGTAGTTCCTACTGAAATTTAAATAATATATTATTGAATATTAATAAGTACATTTTCCAAGGTCTAGGCTTGTGTTATCTTTATGTTCATTGTATAGCAACATAAATGAACACTATTTATGCTAATAAAGTCTTACATGTGTAATAATACAAGTACATTTTGACCAGTTGCTGGAGTTTGAAGTAAGTAGAAAGATAACTCTTTGAGGGATAATAAGAAAAATATTAAAGGTTAATACAAAATTATATTGTAAAAATCTTAAAAATCTCTGAAAGTAAAATATTCATACATCTTCTGGGTCATGCATGCAATTTCAGATAATACACAGATTGCTTAAAAATAAAATTAAAATTATAAAATATTTATAATGATGTATTCACGATTTTTTACTCAAGAGTATATTATTATCACTTAGTTATTAACATTTTAATGATTGTACAGGTTAAATAAAATTGTATCAAAATGTATTACATCATTTCTCTTACTGGACTTAAATTTTTTCCAAATTTTTCTACATTCAGATAGATTTCCATACTTAAGTAAAATTGCAAAAGTATTATAGCTTTTTTGGTTTTTTTTTTTAATTACAGAAGAGAAATTTGAACTAAAGGAAAAATTTAAACTCATTAATGAAAATATTTAAAGTGTACATAACCCCAGAATCCAAAGTAACTACTATTACTATTTTGGCATATGACCTTCCATTATTGTATGCATGCACATATACATATACATGCATATAGAGTGTACATGTATACATATATGTCTATGCACACACATATAACATGATTTTAAGAATTTTTTAGTTTTTTTGATGATTTGTATTATGAAACAATGTCTCCAAGTTAAACAGAATTCTAAGAAATAAATTTTGCACTTCTCAATCATTTCCAGTATGACACTTCTGTCACAAACATAGGATTTAAAAAATTACAAATTAAAATATTTGTATTATTAGATCATGTAGCCTATTCTATAATCTTTGAGAAGACTCTTAGAAAAGCTGTGTATTTACCTGATAGACTTTTAAGATTTAAACTGACAAAAATGCATTTGAACATCTGTATATAATAATGTTTTTAATACTATATTATACACATTGCTTTGTCCTCTGATCTTTTTACTTAGTTCTTTATGCCGAATATTTTGCATGTAATTTCTACAAATTATATTACTGGTATTAAATGGTGATGTGATAGTCTGTTCAACCAGAGTCCTAAATTAGATGTGTAAGCATTATCTAGTATTATGAATACTTCTGAATGAGTGTCTTCCAGTTTAATTGTTGCCCATATCCTCGATGAAATTATCAATATCTGATAAAGTTTTTTGCATGTACGTGAATATTCATGACTACCTTCTTTAATAAATAATATATTTATCTTATTAATAACATGTCAGCATTTGTTTATCATTAAACAAGTAGCATTCCTCTAAATACCCACAACATGCAATTATCAAAGGAAAAAATTATAAATATAGCAAGTTAGAGTTCTCTATTGTTTGTAAAAGTATTTAATCACATTCTTCAAAATATTTAATTAAAACTTAAAATATAGCATATCAATGTCTCTTAAATGCTTTAAACAACCATAAGTAGGAAAAAAACAAAAAATTATTACACACGAAGAGCTTACAAACTTCCTAATGTTACAGATTTAAGTGTTTTTTTTTGCATTATGTATTTTTATTCTTCTTATTAACTTTGGCTGTTTATAATTTCCTGGAGGTATCTTCCTAAGAATACAATAATCCTACCAGACTCCAGAGAAAAGTAACACCACATTAGACTAATTGTGATGCCAACTTGTTGATTCTTGGTTGGGGCAGGAACTTGACTGCACAGTCCAAGGTGATCTAGTTTGAAAGCAGCATCTTGTTTTGTTTGTTGTTTGTTTTTTGAAATGGAGTTTTTCTCTTGTTGCCCTGGCTGAAGTGCAATGATGAGATCTCAACTCACTGCAGCCTCTGCCTCCTGGGTTCAAGCAGTTCTCCTCCTTAAGCCTCCTAAGTAGCTGGTATTACAGGCATGTGCCACCATGCCCAGCTAACTTTGTGGTTTTGTTTGTTTGTTTTTAAGTAGAGATGGGGTTTCTCCATGTTTGTCAGGCTGGTCTCAAACTCCTGACCTCAAGTGATCCACCAGCCTCGGCTTCCCAAAGTTCTGGCATTACAGGTGTAAGCCTCCACACCCGGCCAGCACTGTGTTTTGTATGTAAGTCTCCGGTGCTACCTCATGATATTTCTAAGTCCTTGCTTTTCAAATAAATTTTAATTTTATGAAGCTTGAGACTCCCACAGTGTTGCTAGAACTTTTAATTTTTATATGGCTGGCATCAACTAACTCATTGTTCTGCCTTTATGCTGTTTTGGCCTGATTTGTTAACATTACTGCAAGCTTATTCATATTCTAACAGTATCTCATCATCATTTTCCACAATTAACTGTGATATTAGCTGTAGGATTTTTATAGACACCATTTGTCAAATTGAGAAGGCTACCTTTTAATGTTGGATTACTGAGAGTTTCTATTATGAATGAAAATTGAATATTGAATTGCATCAAATTATTGTCATATAAGATTGCCATGTAGTTTTTCTTTTTTATTCTGTTAACATATTATATTGCTCCTTTTTCAATGTTATATAAATCTTTTATTTATAGGATAAAGCCAGTGTCATGCTGGAGTCACCTTGTACCAATTAATGAAATTCTGCTAGTCGGTTTTTAAATACAGACATTATTAAATTTTAAATTATATAAATTTATAATTAAAGAGATTTTCAGGAATTCTCTTAGCCAGTTTTTAAATACAGACATGAACATAGGAGGAAACCTTTCAAAAGTCGTGAGGAATATGGGACAACTTTTTGTTGTGCAGGATGGCCCTGTTCATTACAGGACATCTGTATTAATCCTGATTAATAACTTGCAATGACTGTGTATTGTCTTCATGATAAATTCTAAGGGCCAAGCTAAAAATCAGACGAGAGGATGATGAAAATGGATCTGGTGGCATAAAACTAATATTCTTTTACATAGTTGCCTCTTTGGCTACCCAAACATTCATATTTTGCCTATTCATGGAACATATTCACTCCATGCCCAAGATGCAACCCTGAAGTCTATCCCATTCTGTGTCCAGCTCCAATTCTAGGATCTGTGGAGTTGCTTCTAATGATTTGATGATACATAAAATAAAATGCAAGGTATCTGCCTTCAATGTCCCCATACAAAACAGTAGAGAAACAACAAAATAATATTAATAAAGCTACTCCCTCAATTCGATAAAAAAATAACTATCAGGTTGGTGCAAAAACTATTGCAGTTTTGCCTAATAGAAAGCATGCAGTAGTCTCTGATTCATAGCAATTATCAGATTTTTCTAGGCAGAAAAAGCAAAGACTGCATGCCCTAATGGTGAAGAAAATATCTTAGAGCATCTGAAAGCCCTGTTGCTTTCTGTGGAAAGTCTCTCTGCAGCAGATAGGCTGTATAGCTGCCCCAGTGATCCCCGCCTCTTAGTGGTCACACCATTTTATGATCCTCTTCCCTTGTGGGAAGGAATTGCAACTTGCTTCTAGCCAAAAGAATAGGTATAGCAAATGTGATGGAATAATGTCACTTCTATGATTACACTACATTTTATAAGCTCCACGTCTGTCAGCAAAGGTGTCATGAAATGGCCATGCTGAAGAAACCCACAAGTCAAGGAACTGTAAGCAGCCTCTAGGAGCTGACAATAGACATTAGCAATAACTAAAACTGTCAGTCCTTGCTTGTCCACATCTGAGGCATGCATTAAGTGAACCTGGGCATATGACTGCTACTTATTTCTTAAAGCCTGCTTGCTGCAGCTGTGCACTAAAGCCCAGCTACTCCTCATCAGGCTCCTGGCTTGTTTTTTGCTTGTTTGTTTTTGTTTGTTTGTTTCCTGAGTGGTTTGTTTGGGGGTTTGTTTTTGAGAGGGGCACTAAAATTGTCTCCAAAATGCAGTACGTATCTTGTTCAATTGCTTCAAGTCAGTTTCATGTTTAAAGACTCACAGCCAAGGATCTTTCTAGAAATAGATTTAAAGCATGAAGATACTTGTCTTTTTCTTAATTGACTCTGTCCTCTCATTCTGCCAGCTGCTCAGTGTACTGACTGCTGACTTAAGACTTTCTGAAATAATGGTTTTGAGTGAGGAGGCAACACAGTTAATTTCATCTCTCCCCATAAATTGCTTACTGCCTAGTTTTATTTCTTCAGTTTTATAATCATTGTTTTTAATTGCTTCAGTGTAGGATACAAAAACAGCTGGATTTTTCAACTTCGTAAGAATTCAAATTATAGGACACTTGGGTGATTTAGATATCAGGCCAGAGTCAGATAGTGTCTCAGCAAAATCACATTTCCTGCTACTTAAGAGGCAACTAAAAGTTAAATGAGGTCGTGAGGGTGGTGTTTTAATCCAGTGACTGGTGTTCTTATAAAAAGAGAAAGAGACACCAGGGATATACATGCACAGAGGAAAGGCCATGTGAGGACACAGTGAGATGGTGGACATTTGCAAGTCAAGAAGAGACATACCCCAAAATAAACCAAACTTCGCCGACACCTTGATCCTGAACTTCCACCCTCTAAAACTGTCAAAAAAATATACTTCCACCGTCTAAGCCACCCAGTCTGTGATATTTTGTTGTGGCATCCTTAGCAAACTAAGACATCCACCAAAACAAAAAATAAAAATAAATTTGGATTTAGTAAGAAAAAATTGGTTGGTAGGGTAAATATCTTGATAAATGGGCTCCCTGTTTTAGGGTTTGGATCCTCTGTCTTCTCATCACTCTTTACTTTGGATAAATGTTTTGATACTTATCATTACACAGATAACCTATGGCATAAAAATATAGTTACCAGGAACTTATTTGTGTTTAATTAAAATAATTAACTTGGATTAAATTAGCCTTCATCACAATTTCTCATAATTTTCAAAGCCTTGGCTATTACTGAAAGCAAGGCTGTGCCACCATTTAAACTGCTGTAACAAAGGGAGAGCAGTTGGGAAGAAAATGCTTTTTCTGGTTGCCAGTGGCAATGGGAAACTGTCTGGCTGTGCCCTGTGTGTCCTGCCCAGCAGGTGGCCTGGCCTAAGGCCTCTTGTCTTCCAGACATTCTGTTTTCAAAGAGAGCAATCCTGCTTTGCAAAAGGCCCCAAACTAGCAGAATTAGGCTTCTTTGATGCACCTATTTCCTCTGGGTTGTATTTACCTAAGAAATTTTATGCACAGAAAGGAAAGAATGAAAAGGATATTCAACTAGAGACAGGAATGAGATTTGTGTTGTCACTTCCCTTTAAGTACCTTGAAAACAAGGCTGAATGAAGAAGGATTATGGAGCAGTGAAATACTGTTTAAAATATTCTGTGTCTGAATAGCATGAGACATTTATCATGAAAGTAACAGTGAGCCAAAGAAACACTCTCTTCACTGAATGCAGCTTCACCCACCCTTAATTCCTCATCAGATACATTGTTGTGAGCACTCTTCTAATAAATGATGTTGTCATGGTCATAAACCTTTTTACTGTTGCTGACTTGGACCTTTGGTGCATTAGTGTAAAAACTATTTGTCACTAGATTTTTATTGTTAACAATTTTAGTAATTTTTAAGAAATAAGTAATTGCAGTTTAGTCATCTGTTTTAAATTTCTATTATGGTCAACTTAGTTTTTACAGTCTAAACTCTAAACATGTTGATTTTATTCATTAGGTCCAGAAAAAAATATGATTTTTCTTGTAATATTCTAGTTTGCAGAGTCATGTCTGGATAAGATATGGGTACTATTTAAAGTAATTAGACTATTAGTCAATAGAAAAAAAGAAAAGAAGCAGTGTGGTTTGTAATTCCTTTTTTTTTTAAGTGTGATCTAGAGTTAAAAAAAAATTAAATTCTGGCCCCAGTGCAGTTACTACTGATTATATGATATTAGAGAAGTCACTTTACCTCTTTGCATGTTCTTCACTGTCCATTGACAAGCTTCTAAGATTGTAGCGTGAATCTGTAAAAACTTATTTTTAGTGTTTTCCACATAGGAGAAAGACCCAATAAAATGCTTGTTGTTGGAATGAGGTCTATGCTGTCAAGGAACAGGTAGAAGAGGCCTCCACCTTGGATCAGGAAGATGTGCCTGCCTGAGAATTTGGTGAGGCAAAGCCACTAGGAATGCTTCTGCATGCACAACCAAGGAATCTTTCCAGAAAGAATCCCTCCTACAAGAGGAGTGAATGAGACACCTGAGCCAGCATGAACCATCTCTCATTTGTCAGAAGCGGTAGGTTCTAAGTATATCCTGCCTCTCTCATGACCTTGCATCTAAATCCTAACTAAACAATGGGCTATGTGTGAAACACAGGTTAAAAATAAATAAATAAATAATGCGTTCTCTGAAATTTTTGCAAAAGAGTTGAAGATTAAATGGTGGTTTTAGTGGAATAGGTACAACTTATTTTCAGATATGGAGAAGGAGGCATTTTCCCCAACTCTGCGTAGAAAGTATCATAGTGTCACTGCATGGATGCTCCAACAAATAAGAGGGGGCTTAATGCACCCGAAGTTCTGCTTCCTGGATAGCAGCAATGGAAGTGAGACTCAACCCCATGAGAACACAATTCCCCTGGCACAGACATCAAGTTCTCATGGTAGACTGACATAATTCACACCCTCAGACCAGTTTAGATCCACAAATAAAACACTTCAGGCTAGTGGACATAGAAACAGCATTGATAATAGAATATGCTATATAGCGTAGTTTCTCAGATATTTATTAATTCAGAGTATAAGAAAATCAGGCGTGGCAGGGGTTGGGGGAGGCATAGTCCACCTTAATAGAGCAAGCATGTTGGATATTTCCATTTCTCAAACTTTATTCTACGGAGCATTAATTTCCCACAAGACATTTTTAGGTGCTCTACAAGTTAAATAAAATTTCTGGATTCACAATACACATTAGCATATGTCAACTCTAAGATGTTTGAGGTACAGAAACTTGTCCAAGTCAGTTTGTCACAGTGATTACTAAAATTACTTCTCAATGGACTGCTCCCCAACCCCCTTTTGAAAACCTGTTTTATTATCATCTTACAGAAAAAGAGTGTTTGGAGGGAAAACAAAGCTTGGGAGCTCTTTGTCAAGAATAATTCCTTCTGGAGGGAGGGCTGAGTTAGCACTGCATCTCTAAAGAAAATAGAGCTATTTCCCAAATGGACAGAGAGAAATGGGTGCAATCCATTCATTGCCCACTGGCAAGCATCAAGTATGGCTTGTATGGCAAGTATGGATTTTGCCATGTTTGAAGTGAGTAAGGAAGAAAGTACTCATCAAGAAATTACAAATAAAACTGAAAGAAAGGAAAAGAAAATCATCTTCAGATAAGTAAGAAGCATAAATAATTATTTACTACAGGTTATGAAAAGTGTTCTAAGAAACGGGCATTTTCAAAAAAATTTGAGGCAGCAACATCAGTAAAATAAGAATAGCAACCTTTAGAGAATACTAACAGGGTGGGTTTAACAGGAGTGTGCATTAAATAAGAAAGGACTCAAGAAAATAAAAATGAAAGAGCAGAATTACAATTCACAATGAAGGTAGTGAACAGCAAAATGAATACAACTGAAAATAGAATCATTGAATTTGAAGGCAAATTTAAGAAACTTTCCCAATATGTTAGGAAAGATGAGGTGGAAAAGGTTGAAATAGATGATGAACCTACAGGACAAAAGAATTGAGAGAAAACTGAGAATCGCAGCTATTCCTGAGTAGAGAAATAAAAATAATTTGAACAGAAGAAATAAAAATGAATGTAGGAAAGCTTATTTGAATTAAAAAAATTGCCTTTTAATAGGTGCTTTTACCAGACATCCTGAATTATCTCATTTAATTTCTTAAATAATCCTCAAAATTAGTATGTATCAGTCTCATTTAGAGAGGAGAAAAGTGAGCCTTAGAATGGTTAAGTACTTGTTAAACTGTTCCTAGGATTGTCTCACAGAAAACGGTATGTTCTTAATGACTATATACTTATTTTATACATGTATATTCAAAGAGCTTTCTGTGGACTCTAGAAACAAATATTTACAACTAGAAATAGGCCAGTCAAATTTTGGTATTGTTACATATAAAAGTATAAAAAGCATCCAGGCAGAGCTAGTGAATTGATTATAAAGTAGAAACATTAAGCCATCTTCTATAAAACATAAAATACTGAAAAGCAGACGGATGGAGCAATGACTACCTAGTAATCAAACATATGGCACAGGTGGTCTTTCAAAATATGAGGACCTAGAAGTGAATAAAAATTAAGAACTGAAGGATGTGGATGACATAATTTAATTAAAAACAGTTAACCATACTGTTAAAACTAAATAATTGTAAATCTATCTACAAAACTAAAGGCAAAGTTTTTAAAAAGTTAAAGAAAATATGTAATTCCAAATTTAATAGTTTAGTGTATTCATCTGGATTTAAAATAGTAATATTTTTATGTTACTTGAAAGTCTAACATTAATTTTTTACAGCAGATCCCTCAAAGGTTATAGAGAGTGGTTAAAAATTCAAGCTAGAGAAAGATTTATTAAGCAAAGGCAAAGGTTATAATAGCAATTCAGACAAAAGTGATTTCAAGGTAAAAATAACTCATTAAAAAGGAAAAAAGTTATATAATATTGATAAAACAAGTAACGGCAATGAAACTTTAGCAGGATATTTTACAGAGATATACAAAGTCAAAACAGTTAAAACATAAATATATACACTAATACTGTGATAGGGACTTTGATATCTATTTAAATACTTTTATGACCTACATAGGCCCAAGATAAATGAAAATATAAATCTCTACATAATGTTATTAAGATAGCTTAATAATAGATATACATAGGATTTAGTACACTCCAAATTGAGTAAACTATTTAGTGAAGTCCTATGATACATTTACAAATGTTATTTTGTCATAAAACATCTCAATTAATGCTGAAATGTTGAATATATATATATATATATATATATATATATATTACATTTTCAAGTAATGCTGAAAAAAAATCAAAAAGTTAAACATAAAATATCCACAGCAACAACATAAGAGCCAACATATATAGACTGGAAAATAGTCCCTAACTTACTCTTGTGCCAGTAAAGTATGTAAAATTGCAATTAAAGAACATTTACATGCTGGGATTACAGTGCTACATACCAAACCTATGGGTTGCCCTGAAGCCATGGGCAGAGAAGAAATTATAACTGTAAATGTGTTGGCTATTAAAGAAGGCTTTGAACAGGCAACTATAATCCTATTTTTTGAACTGCTCTTTCTCTCGCTCCCTCCTCGACTAGGTAATTTTTCATCATTGTAAGTAATTCCTTAGCATTGGTTAGATTTTTGCTCAAAAGTCATTTTATCAAGGAAGCCTGTCCTACTGAAATGGAATATTTCTCTTGACACCTGAAAAGGGGTTGGATCATTTACTCAGTTCAAAGCTCTCAACCCCTTGTGGGAGGGAGAGCATGCAGGTCAGCAGGTGCAGAGGCGAGGATGAGCACTTCTGGGCAACTGGCAGGAGCAGAACTCTATGCAGGCCTATGGCAGCATCTTGGAATTGCCTGCAACCCCTGGAACCCCAAGATATGTGTTAACAGTGTGCTCTTTTAGCTTTGCCATCCACGAATGGCTCAAGTGTTAAAACAACTCAGTGAAAGGTCAGTGTGACAGCCTCTTGAATCCACATTCAGGACTTTGTCTGGCATCCAGGATGAAAAAGGTTGCACAAGCAAATTGAAGAACGGTAAATGTGGGGGATTTTACTGAGTAGTAGAAGTGGCTCTCAGTGGGATGGGGAGCTGGAAAGGGGATGGAGTGGGAAGGTGGTCTTTCCTGGAGTTTGGTCGTCCCTGGCCAAACTCTTCTCCAAGGTCCCACCATCAAGCCGTCCATCTGAATTCAAGCTGCTTCTCTCCAATGTCTGGCTGCTTCTCCTCTCTCCTTCTCAGCCATTCTGCCACTCTGCTGGTGGGGATTGGGGTTTTTATGGGTACAGGATTAGGGGTGGGGTGGGCAGGGGTTGTTTTGGAAAAAGCAACATTTGAACAGGAAAATAGGAATGTATGTTCTCACTTTGGGCCATGGGTCCAGGTTTGAGGGTGTGGCCCTCTCTAGGGACCTCCCTCTCCTACCCAGTATTTCCCTACCTCCTGTTCATATTACTACCTCCCAAACCATATCAATTTCTAATTTTATATATTTTCATATTATTATTTGTAATATATTTTATTAATTTTGATTCCTGATATATTAAGTAAAAGTAGTTGCTATTTAAAAAGAGACAGGGAAAAAGGAATTGATGTAAATTAAAACAACACTTTCCAAGCCTTAAAAATAAAAACAAGAGCTAGAAGATATCATTTGAGAGGCTCCAACAAACGACAAAAAGACAAGACAGAAGCACAAGCATGAGACAATTCAACTCAGAAGACCCAAAACCTAACAATTAAGTGCCCCTGAAAGAGGGAAAAGAAAAAATAATTGGGATGAAATGGCTTGACAAAGAAAAAAATATAATGAAATTTTCCAAAACTGAAGAGGTTAACCAATCTTACACTAAAACTTTTAGATGTTTACCACTGAGGAAATAAACTTGAGTGAAGGGAAAATATTAGTTTTTACTTGTATCCTTCTATACAGATTGATATTTTTAGTCCACAAGCAGGATTAAATTTTAAAGTTGATTTTATATAAATTTGAAAACAACATAAGTGGGAACATTAAAGATGTTCCCACTTATGTTGTTTTCAAATTTATATAAAAGTGCTGGGATTATGGGCATGAGCCACTGTGCCCGGCTTTTTTTTTACTTTTTATATTTCCAAAGATAGTGTTTGAAAATGTCTGCTCCCTGCTCCCACCTCCAGTCCAAATGCTAGTTATTTCCATGAGTTTGGAGAGTCCCCAGAGTGGCCATAGCAGGAAGGATCTAATGGAAAGGGCTGGGATGAGGGTGAGGCAAGTGGGGCACTCCTTTTGGATACAAAACTTAAGTGGTGCCACAAAACTCAGTAAGCAGGATAAACTATATTTTAATGTGATATTTAAGAAAATTGAAATTATTTAAAAATCTATAATGAACAAAATAATAAAAATTTGAAGGCATGATCCCTATTACCAAATATTATGTTTTGCCTTAGTTTCCAGGATGGTTCAGCACACTCCGGCTAATGCACATGGGCAAATTTCAGAATCCATTGTATTCTTTCGCCCTTTTGGGAGCAGCCAAAGAAGACCAACTGAGTGGTGCCAGAATCCGATAATGTACAATTTACCTTGCCTAGGACTGGCTCTCTGTACAGCAGAACTTCTCCATCTAGAATACCACAGTCAGAACTTGTCAGAGGCTCAAATGGTTAATTACAGGCCCCACAACCCTAGGGCATATTCCTGTAATCAAAGGTGAGGTGGGGGAGAAGGCCTGGGTCCCAAGGGCATTGCTCTGGTCTTGGCCATGCAGCCAGCCATTACCTTCTTTAAGATTGTTGTGCTTAGGTGCCCTTCTCAAGAAGTTTATCCTCCTAGGGCAGCTTTACGGTCATGCCTATGTTAATTGAACTCTTGCTAGGGAATATTGACACCCATCGCCCAAGCCTCACTAGCCTAGTTCTTCAAGGTTGCACCAGTACAGGACCACTAATCCCAGCAGTCCAGTGTCTTTAAGGTGGCCATAAGGACATCAGACAGTGAGAGTGTGCCCATGACACCAGTAAGCATGATTAAACCTGGCACATGGGGGGCCCAGAAGATGATCATACACCTAGGGCACAAGGAAATTGCAAAGTGCTATGACTGGGGGACTCCCCAGGGCTAACAGTTGCAAGGAATAACCAGGGATGCAGGCATCCCTGTGTTCAATTTCAGATGGGTGCTACTCTTCCCAAGGCAAAATCACCCTTAAAGTGGATGCTGGATAACTGTGACCAATTTGACCCATGATCTTTGAAGAAGAACGGGCTCACTTTTCTCTGCCAAACAGTGTGGCCATGATATCCTCTGCTGAGTGGAGAAACCTGGCCTCCTAAGGGAAGTATAAATTATAACACCCTTCTACAATTAGACCTGTTCTGCAAGAGGGAAGGTAAATGGATTGAGGTCCCCTATGTGCAAGTTTTCTTTTCTCCAAGGGATAATCCTCAGCTATATAAGGCTTGTAGCCTATGCCTACTGGCCCCTCCTCAGGACTACCCCCATATATAGGGCTCTCTGTGGCTCCTCCCTCCACTGACGCTGACTGGGTCACCTCAGCTCCTATAACCCAAGAGAAGTCAGGAAAGGCCAAAATGGCCAAGTACCTCAAGCTACTAGGATGCCCCAACTCTGCCCCCTATAGGCAGTAGGAGAAAAATTTGGCCCAACCAAACTACATACTCCCCTTTCACTTTCTGACTTAAAGCAAATCGAGGTGGACTTAGGAAACTTTTCAGATAACTCAAACAAGTACATAGATGTTCTGCAGGGCCTGGGTCAGTCCTTCAAATTAGATTGGAAAGATATCATGTTATTGCTTAGTCAGACCCTAACCAGCAATGAGAGAGGGGCTGCTCTAGCAATGGCTCAAGAGTTTGGGGACACCTGGTACCTTAGTCAAGTACATGACCAAATGACACCAGAGGAAAGGATAGATATCCTACAGGCAGACAGGTAGTCCCTAGCATGGACCTTCACTGGGATCTTGACTCAGAACAGGGGGACTGGAGTTGTAGGCACATATCTATTGACCTGCATACTTGAGGGATTAAGGCAAACTAGGAAAAAGCCCATGAACTATGCAATATTATCCACCATAACTCAGGGAAGGAAGAAAACGCGACAGCCTTCATTGAGCAGTTATGGGAGGCCTTAAGAAAGTATACTCCCCTGTCACCAGACTCCATCGAGGGTCTGCTAACACTAAAGACAAATTTATTACTCAATCAACAGCAGACATTAGCAGGAAGCTCCAGAAGCTGGCCCTGGGGCCAGAACAGAGTCTAGAATCCTTACTAAATCTAGCAACCTCAGTGTTCTATAATAGAGACCAGCAGGAACAGACTGAAAGGGACAGGAGGGACAAGAGAAAAGCCACAGCCCTAGTCATGGCCTTCAGGCATGCTGACCCAATGAGCTCAGAGGAGGGAAAGGGCCTGGGTTCGCTGCCAGTATGGCAGAGCTGGCTACCACTGCAGCCTACCAGGACACCTTAAGAGAGATTATCCCCAGAGGAAAGGACCACCTACTTGTCCTTGCCAACTGTGCCAAGGGGATCACTGGAAGGCACACTGTCCCAGGGGATGAAGGCTCCCAGGGCCTGAGGCAGCTAACCAGATGACCCAACAGCAGGACTGAGGGTGCCTGGGGCAAGCACCAGCATCAGGCGTCACCCTCACTGAACCCCGTGTAAAGCTAACCACGGAGGACCAGGAGGTCAATCTGCTCCTGGACACTGGCATGGCCTTCTCAGTTTTGCTTTCCTGTCCTGGACGGTTGTCCTCCAAGTCTGTAACTGTCCGAGGAGTCCTAGGACAAGCAGTCTCCCAATATTTCTCCCAGCCGCTAAGCTGTAAATGGGGAGATGTGCTCTTCTCCCATGCCTTCCTCATCATGCCAGAAAGCCCCACTCCTTTACTAGGGCGGTGTTAGCCAGAGCAGGAGCCATTATTTGTATAACATCGTCAGGGAGGAAATCCCTCTGTGCTGCCCAATATTTAAAGAAGAAATTAATCTCGATGTTTGGGCAATGGAGGGACAATTTGGGCAGGCAAAGAATTGCATGCCCAATTCAAATAATGCCAAAGAATCCCACTTCTTTTCCTTACCAAAGACAGTATCCCTTAAGACCAGAAGCCAGAAAGGGGCTACAGGATATTGTAAGGAACTTAAAACCTCAGGATCTAGTCAGGTTCTGTAACAGTCTTTGCAATACTCCAATTTTAGGAGTACAAAAACCTAATGGACAATGGAGGCTGGTGCAAGATCTCAGGCTTATTAATGAAGCTGTGATCCCTTTATACTCAGCCATACCCAACCCATACACCTTGCTCTCTCAAATACCAAGAGAGGCACAATGCTTTATAGTCCTAGACCTTAAGGATGCCTCTTTCTCCATTATATCCTGACTTCCAGTTTCTGTTTGTCTTTGAAGACCCTTTAGATCAGAATTCCCAGCTCACCTGGACAGTGTTACTCCAGGGCTTTTGAGATAGCCCCCACCTGTTTGGCCAGGCTCTAGCTCAGGACCTTAGTCATTTTTCACATCCAGGTATCCTGGTTCTTCAATATGTGGATGACTTACTTTTAACTGCTGACTCAGAAAACCAGTGTCAGCAGGCCACTCAGGACTTCCTAAACTTTCTAGCCACCTGTGGATATAAAGTTTCCAAATCAAAAGCCCAACTTTGTAGGCAAGAGGTAAAATACCTGCGGCTTGTCTTGTCTAAGGGCACTTGGTCCCTTAATGGAGAATGTCTCCAACCCATATTGGCCTTCCTCCGTCCAAAGACCTTAAAACAGTTGGGGGGATTCTTAGGAATAACTGATTTCTGCTAATTGTGGATTCCCAGATTTGGTGAAATAGCCAAACCCCTATACACTATTATTAAGGAAACCCAAAAGGCTAACACCCATCTAATACAATGTGACTCCATAGCTGAGGCAGCCTTTCAGACCCTGAAGCATGCTCCAGCCTAAGCCTTCCTACAGGGAGCGACTTCCCTCATATGTTATGGAAAAGTCAGGAGTGGCACTGGGGGTTCTCAGTCAAGCTTGGGTGACTGCACCACAACCGGTGGCATACCTAAGTAAGGAAATTGATGCAGTAGCAAAAGGGTGGCCACACTGCTTGTGGGTCATAGCTGTGGTAGCTATATTAGTCTCAAAAGTTGTAAAATAGTGCAGTCTTCTCTTGCCAAGGCCACAGCATACTTGAACCCTAACTATTGCTTTCATAGTAGGGGCCAGAATAATAGGAAGACTTGGTACTGGCATTGGAGTACCTCTACTCAGTTTTACTATAAGCTAAATCAGGAGTTAAATAATGACATAGGAAAGGTTGTTAATTCTCTCGTAACTCTGCAGAAGCAGCTTAACTCTTTAGCTGCCATGGCTCTTCAAAATAAAAGGGCCCTGGATCTGCTAACCGCAGAGAAAGGAGGAACCTGTCTCTTTCTAGGAGAAGAATGCTGCTACTTTGTAAACCAATCAGGTATTGTCTTAAACAAAGTTAAAGAACTCAGGGAGCAATCAAAAACAGGGCTAAAGACCTTCAAAAAAACAGGATCACAGAGCTTGTTTAACAACTGGCTGTCCTGGCTCTACCCTCTCCTAGGCCCGTTCATAACATTCTACTATTGCTGGCCTTCGGACTGCTCATCTTTAACCTTCTTGTCAATTTTTTTTTTTTTTTTTCCAAGAATTGAGGCCATGAGGCTACAAATGGTCCTACAAATGAAACCCCAAAGGGCCTTGGCTCGTGAGTCCTATCATGGACCTCTGGATCAACCTGCACCCCCGGAAAACTCCCCTCTGGAGGAAACCTAAACTGCAGGGCCCCTTCTATGCCCCAATTCAGCAGGAAGTAGTTAAAGAGCAATCAAGCCCACGTTCCAGTAGCAGTTGGAGTTTCCTGTTCAGAAAGGAGACTGAGGGACTTCTCTTCCTGGGTCAGTCAGAGGCCTGGTTTCAAAGGCAGGAGTTTCCTGGCTCCAGGCCTCCATCCAGAACCAGAGAGGTCGCAAATGTAAAGTTTTTTATCTGATTCTCATGCACGCAGGCTAGGTAGGGAAAGCCAGGTGGGGCTCCTTTGTTCCAAAAATCCCTCCAAAAGCTCTGGGAGGAAGGGGGCTCTGTAACTCAGGGCTGTGGACCAAGTATTCAATCTGGTATCAGAGTCAAAGATCAATCACTCCAGAGGAAGTTTGAAAGAGCTCCACTCATTGGATGAGAACATGAATGGGGAGGGAATAACTCAAGGGTTAAAATTCAGCTGCTCCTTACATATAGGGATATCCCGCTCTGGGCTCCCCTCCCACCACAACGTGGGAGCTGTCTCTCTCTCTCTCTTTGTCTCTCTCTAATAAATCTCTCTCCCACACAACTTTTTGGGTCCGTAATATTTATTTGAACGGTAAGCTCACCGCACCTCTGGGGCCCCTTTCCCTGTTCTTCAGGGTAACAGAGGCCAAGAACCTCTTCGGAACTGGGAACTGGGGACACTGTCCCAGTTACAAGAGGGTATAAGGAAAGTGGGGCTTTAAATATTCAGAGGACTTTATTTTCTCATATTTGCTTCAAAAATAGGAGAAATTTTTTGCAGCTATCTTTGTGTTGTCCTTTCTTCTTGTTCTGCTCTTGTGATTGTTTTTTCCCTTTGTATGCTTTGATTTTTTTCAAGATGTTGGAGGATACTTATTTGTAACAATTTTTGAACCTAAGGTGAAGGCAGATTCCTCCAAAAGGCATTCACATTTGTTTCTGTCAGGTACCTGGAAATACTACCAATCATTTAAATAATTTTAAAAATGCTTAAAATTAAATCACAGTTTACACTGCATGATTAACACAGATAATGTTAATTGTTGTTATAAATCCATGAGACAGTTGGCAGTGGTTACGACAACTCAGGAAGTTATTTTTTCCTCTCGCTTGGCTCAGGGTTGAGGCCAATTTCTTTGCACTCTTCTGGAGCGAGAGGGATAAGGATAGTTTAATTCCTGTTCACCTTTATCCTGAGGATATAGCTTTTTGCTACTTCAGCTTTCAGGGAAGGGCTGCTACTTGACTCCTCACCCTAGCCAGACCCTGAGCCTTGACTTCAGCCGTTTATGTTCTAGTGGGAACCTTAAAACTGAACGTTAAGTTTACCGAGTTCAACAAAGGCTTTCAAGATAAAAGTGGCTTCAGTAATTGCCTTACTGCTCCAGGTTCCTGCTTTTTGTTAGAAGTTGTCCAGTGAAGCCTTTCAATGTTCCCAGTTATTTGGTGCTTTTAAGGATTTTTTGAAAAATTTTACCCAGAATTTTTTTTGCTGAGACAGTTTTACTCTTGTTGCCCAGGCTGGAGTGCAATGGTGTGATCTTGGCTCACTGCAACCTCCGCCTCCTGGGTTCTAGTGATTATCCTGTCTCAGCTTCCTGAGTAGCTGGGATTCCAGGCACCTGCCACCACACCTGACTACTATCTGTATTTTTAGTAGAGATGGGGTTTCACCATGTTGGCCAGGCTAGTCTGGTACTCCTGATCTCAGGTGATCCACCTGCCTTGGCCTCCCAAAATGCTGGGATTACAGGCATAAGCCACCGTACCTGGCTTACCCAGTATTTTGTGTTTGTTTCCAGTGAGAATATTGATTCAGATATCCTAATCAGCTATATTATCAGAAATTAAACTCATCACTAAATGTAAAATAATTATTTTCAATATTACATTTTGAAAAGTATCGAGGAAGTTAGAGATGGATGTATCTGGCACATTGATGTTTACACCATTTCACCTGACCATGCCCCTCACTATTTTATTTATATCATCTGACTTACGTGGAGACTCATGAGTCAAGTTGAACATGTCCACAAGGTTCAAATAGTATTTTTGAAATTAAAATCCCTGGGTAAGCAGTCAATGGCGCTTGATTTCTAGATATTTTATTGGGTACTTGAACACCTCTGCTCTGCATCAAAACATTTCTTTATTTGATATCAAAACAAACCTTCAAAATTCGTCTCAAATACATTTTGATTGATGACTAAAATTTGTCAAAGACAGAAATTTTAAAAAAATGTACAAGGTAATTATAACAGGAAGAATAATAAAAATGTGTACACATTTCAAACTATAAGTACAAAGGAATGTGGATCCTTGCCTCAAAAATATGTAGTACAAAGTTAAAATATTACTCAGTGATTAGGAATGCAAAACAATCCTGTTGTTTCTGTGAGTACAATGTGAAAGTTATAGTCTTTGCATAGGCTTTTTCCTTCCTTTTTCATTAGTTCTTACTTTGAGAGAATGTACAAAAGAAATTCTTTGTTTATGATGTCTACCTCATGGACTTTTAAGAGCACTGGCATCACAGAGGCAAAATGTACCATAAAACATTCCTTTGTATTTTACATAGTTCCATGGGAAGGAACTTATGCAAATTATAGTCACAGACAAAACATATCCTGTGACATCATGATTTCACTGAATACTTTCCAACACTAAAAAAAAAATTGTTTTTTTCCATCATTACCCTCCCCACCAGTGGCAACAGGCACATCCAGCTGTTGTTTGTACAGAAAGAAGGCTGTTGAAGCCCTGCCCTATTTTTGCTGGTCTCATCCTTCAGCATATTTTCAGAATGTTAAAATTATTTCCTCATGTTATGACCAAGGCTGGAGTTCTTTGTTCTATAACTTCTTTCTGATTAAGATTTTTCAAGAAGTTATTAAGAATAATAAATAATTCAGAGCAAATGTCATTAAGGAATACACATATCCTTGCTTGCCATCCTGACAAAATACAAATCAGTTGCAAGCTGTTATAAAAATGAATGCATAATTAAAATCATAAGCCAAATAAATTAAAGCCAATAAGACTTTCATCATAATAACCTATATCAAATTCAAAACAAGATTTTGAACTGATTTTGGTAGTAAAACCAAAAATGTCAGACTTCCTAGCTTCATCATTGCGTTTTTAAGCAGAAATTATTTTGGCCAGGCAGGTTAATAGTAGTGTATACAATTATTCTTTTCTTCTTAGAGAAAAATATTGGCACCGATGCTGTCATGATTATAGTGCCTAGTAACAAAATCTTCACTACTTCTGCTAAAAATACTGAAGAAAGTTAGTGGAAATACAGAAAAATGTTTTCTGAGTATATATATATGGCTGATATTTGGCACTATACTCTCCAGGCACAGAAAAAGTTTCTGAGATCCCCAAAGCAAGAGCCACAAGTGCCTAATATGGTGTTGGGTAATACTGTTTTACAATATATCTTGTCACACGGATAAATCATTCACCCTTAATTTGAATATGTATGATTCTTGGAGAAATAGGTAAAATGTAAGTACATGTTATCTCATAGTAATCTTTTTGCATAAATAAAATTTTAATCTGAAAAAAATATGAGTCTGTTGCCAAAGTATATTTTTCACTAGATGTGTATTATATAGAAATTAATTGGGCTAAAATTCAGAAGGTGAATCTCTATTCCAAGCTTCTCAATTTGCTAATTTCTTTAAATAACTATCACAATTATAACAGTAATAACTTGTTGAATATGAGTTAGATGATGACTGGTGGAAATACTATGAAAAATAAATACAAGTAAGGCTTAGTTCCTGGTGTTCCTTTGGGCCTTGGGTCAATTTTCTTAACTTTTATTTGGTTTCTTTTTCTGTAAATTAGAGAATTAGACAATTTGGTGGCTTCCCAATTCATTTTGGAACAACCACCATTCAAAGTGCTCTGACAAAAATGCTCCAGCAGCAGAGCTGCTCTGGTTGAAGGGGAGTGGCTATCAAAGCCCCACTGTGGGCCCTGCTTCCCTGCGGCCGCTGCTGAGGATGCCCCTGAGCACAGATTATTAACAGTGTGCTAGGCAATGAAAAGACTCTGGACCCATGTATAATTTTATAAGCAGAAAAGAAGTAAGGAAGGGAGGGGGAAAGTAGAGAAAGAAAAAAAAGATATCTAACTAATGCTTACCTCAAAGTTTAAAATGCTTTCTTACATTTACTCATTCCAATATTTTGAAAGAATGGTTGAAATTTTTTCAGTGCCATTTTTTCCAAGTTATTTTCTAATAAAATAGAATTGGAAAGCTTTTATTTCTCTGTGCTGTATTTTCATTATATCTATCCCAGGAAGGCAGTTGTAGTAACACTACTTGGTGTGAGCCAACATCTTTTTCTCCCTCTTTCTTACTTGGAGAAGCAGATTTTTTAGCAATGGTTATGTGCCAGTTCAAACTAATCACTTCCCCAGGCACTTCAGCATGTTGAGATAGTCACAAGGCAGACTTCTGGCCAATCAGGTGAAAGCAGAAGACTACTAGTTGGGGTTTCTGGAAAGCTATTTTTTGCTTAATTTTTTTTAAAAAATTCATTTTTTTGTTGTTGTTAATTTGTTGAGTGAATTGTTGGCATACATTCTTTGCCTTTCATCCTTCCTACTTATTTCTGCATGGACTATTGGCATGATTCCAGAAGCAGAAGAAAATGTTTATTTGCATTTACAACATGCAGATACAGTGGTGGTCAATGATAAGTAATTTAGAAGGATGGTAGAATTGGGGGTTTATGTACCTAACCTAGTAGGTTAAAGTGGGGCAGGGGGGGACAGAGTCTTCTATGGTTTCCTTAGTTAAGACAAATGGGTTTTTATAATTTTACTTATTTAGATTTGCTTCTTGTCATCACTAATCTTTTTATATACACTATCATTATAACACATATGATATTGCTTTTGAACCGAATAAAAAATTTGAAAGTTATCTCTAGCAACTTTGAAAAACTGGGTAATAAGATGGAAGAGTTAGGGAAAGAGACAAGGTGTTTTCTCTCTTATCCAACTGACATTGGCTTCCTTGGAAAGAAAGTAAAGATAATAGAAAGTCAATAACTGATGGAAAAACAATCATTGGCTTTCTGGACAATGCTTTTACAAACTAGGGCAGTGAGTTTTTAGCTAGAAAACATAATAATCTCTTCAGATCTATGAAGATCAAGTTGGACTGAGGAATCTCCAACCTACTTGAACTCAAAGCTATAAATTAAATTTTAAAAGAAAAAGGTTAGCTTATAGGTGTGAGATAAAGTGAATAGAGTGAAGGGCGTACAATAATTCTCAAAAGAATATAATATAAAATAATACGAAATAACTGTGAGTTTGTTGATATACAAATGTGAAGTGTATTGATAAGAAGCAAAAAACCCTTGATACTTTAATGCAAAGCATTAAATACAATGAATTTGGCGATAAGAAACAGATCATATTTCTCTAAAATGTGTAGAGACTAGAATATTTTTCTGAAAGAGTATACATTTTTCAAAATAAGCAAATTGGATAAAATGAGTAGGAAGGAATACTCTATGTCTAGAAAATATATAATTGAGTAGATATCCACAACATAGAAAACATTTGGGTGATAATTTTTTAAAGTGAAATTTTTATTAGAGTATATCCTGTCCAACCAGATTGATAAATATGGATAATGCAGAATTTTCACAGAGACAAGATAATTTAGGAACTGAAATACTCAAACCCCTGCCAAAAGTCTCATTCTGCTATCAGGAAAATCTGAGATATACTCAACGCTGTTGATGTTTCCAGTATAAAGATACTCAGAAAGTTATCTGATACCAAGTCAACCATAAAAAAAATCTGGTGAATTATTTCCAGTTTTTAAATATTACTGATATAGACAGGGAAACACTGGGTAGAAGAGGGTGATTCCCCAGCAAAGGCCCCACTCTCAAGCCTGGAAACTGTGGTCATAAATGAGATTATGGCCATAAAGAATTATCCCTGTTTTCCTGCCTAAATGTTGCTTTTTTCATGATCACCCTGGCCCACCAAGCCCTCACATCCTGTACCCATAAAAACCCCAAAGTCCACTGGCAGAGGAGCAGAGCTGTGTGGTAGAGAAGGAGAGAAGGGAAGAAACTTCTGAATGTTGAAGAGGCAGCTGGACTGTTGTCAGCTGGGGACAGCTGAACTCCAGGGTAGGATAATCTTCCCACTCTAGCCCCTTTCCAGCTCCCCATCCTGCTGGGAGCCACCCCACATTGAATAAAACCTCCAGATTCACCATCCTTCAAGTCTACATCAACTGATTCTTCCCAGATGCCTGACAAGGACCCAGGTACTAAGAGGGAAGGGTGTAACAAGCTGAGACCCTGACTCTCCACTGAGCTGGTTAGCATTTAGCCATCTGCAGACAGCAACTGCTAAAAGTGCATCAATTGTAACTCATGTTCTCTGGGACTCCAGAGGTCGTGGGCAACCACTAGACACTGCCACAAGCCAGTACAGGTTTCGTTCCTGCCAGCACCTAAAGGCACTTGCCCCAGCTCTTGCACCTGCTCACCCCCACTCCTGCAAGGGGTTTGAGCTCAGTGGCTAAGCAAAATAAGTCACCCCCTCCCATCACAAATCCCATGAAGGGTCAGGGAACTCTCCTGTCTCATTACCATATTTAACAAAATTGTTATATAATTGTATTCATGGGATATATATTGTAATACATATTTTGTATATATACTATATATCACAATATATGTTCATTCTCTGCTCTTTCATGTAATTTGCTATATAATTGTAATTATATATTTTACATAGTAAATAGAAAGTGAATAGATGCATATATAGCAATATGGGTAAATATTTAAACAATGTATAATGAAAATGAAACAGATATTTAATATGCTATTTATAGAATGTAGATAAAATATAAGAACTCATTTACATAAATTAAAAATACTCAAAAAGCAGCACACATTTTATAAAAATACATAGAATCTAAAATGTACATTACATAAAATTGAATATTTGCATGTAATGGGGATACTATGAAAATGGGAGTGGAATATAGGAATAAAAAGGAATAAATCTTAAGTGAGAAAATCAATGATGATAGTATGCAATAACCAGGTGATTAACTTAACCCTTTGTATCTAAGATCCAAGAACACCCTGTTAATGATTTTTACTAATCATAGGTTAACAAATCATGATTTTAATAGTCACAATTTTTATAATACTATTTTTAAAATGGTATATTAAATTAAATGGATGTGACATAAATCATTTAATCTTTTTCTACTGCTGAATATATACTTGGTTTACTGTTTTTATCTAAGTTGTGCTACTCTGAACACTTTTTTATGAACATATATTTTATCCCTATTTAGGATGGTTACTTTGTGATATATTATCCACAATAAAACTAACATCTTGAAAGCATATGACATCATTATATGTTATATTTATTCAAAAAGATTGCTTGAATTTACAATGCCAAAAGCAACAAACAGAAATGCCAATTTCTACATACCTTAAGGACCATTAGGTCATGTTGCCTCTAGCTGCCTGGCTACCTTTATATTCTTTACCTATCCATATTTCTGCCCATTTGAAAGGCAAAAATGTTGCCTCTGTTGTTCTGCTTCTTTGCTAATCTAATCAATGTTTATGGACTATCTACTAGTTTCCAAAATTATTCTTGGTATTAAGTTGCATTTATTTGAGTATAAGATTATACATGGTCTGCATTTTTTTTTTTACTAACTTCATTTCCTCCTTCAAATCAGGCAACATTTTAACTATTTTCGTTGACAGTTACAATGAAAGTGGGTTTATTCTGACTAATAAAAGAGTAGTGGTCATCTTGAAGGAAAACTCATTATGTGGTCTTAGCATCAGTAAGTAAGAAAGGAAATGGAAATTCAGCATGGTTCCATGTATCTTGTTGCTATCTTCACACACAAGGATTACAGCAGTTCTGAATATAAAATACATCCTCAACAAATATGTAATTTGCTTTTGTTGTAATCTTCTGTGATCCTCTTTTTCCCTGTTGTGAGCCTCATTTTCTTTAGTTATATAAAGTGGATAAAAATAATGCCTGTCTCAAGAGGAAGCATCAAGGACAAAATGGGAATATTCATTTTATCACCTAAACTGCATTTTAGGAATGTGAGGGATGAATAGCAGGAAGTTGTGTTCATATTTTTATTCTCAATGCCTGAATACATGATGGTGTCTGAAAGCCTTGCCAGTTTTCTCACTGGATTTTTTTTTAATTGAATAAAACAGTCTACATGGTAGAAGATTAGACATTTCCTGGAGTGAATTAAAAAAAAAAAAAAAGAATCTGGTAAACATTTTTATTTTCCCAGAATTTGGCCTCATACAAAAAACAGATGTCTTACATTGGATCAAAAGGGATGTAAAGAACAACAGGTAACACCATGAATTACTGGAAATGACAGATGTCTGTACTAGGCACCTGACAATGGGAATTTAAAACATAAGAGACTAATCATTAACTTAAAATGTTTCTATGAATTTGAAACAGTAAAAGACTAAGCATTAATTTGAACTGTTTCCATAAAGTAAGTCTTCCATAAGCCTACATAATTAATATTGATCCTGGTTGATCATTTTGTATTATGCTTTTATTGTAGGATTTGACATGCCACAATTTTGTTAAGAATTTTATGAAATAAATCAGTTTACAATTTTCCTTTCTTACAATGTTTTTGTCATATATCACAGTTGCTGTGCCTTCACAAGATGAGTTGGAAAGTGTGATTCCTATTTCTATTTTTTGAAAAAAAAATGTATGATTGTTATAATATCTTCTTAGACATGAGATAATTTACTATGAAAACAATGTAGACCTAGACTTTTCTTGGTGCGAAGTTTTCTGAAAGATATTCAACATTTCTGATATAGAAGGCATTTGAATTTTCTGTTTCACCTGGTGTCAGATTTGGTAAGTTGTGTGTTTCAATGAATTTTATCATTTCATCTATGTTGACAAAGTCATATACATAAAGCTGTTTAAAATATCTCTTCAAAATCCTTTTGATGTTTCTAAGATCTAGAGTAATATACCATCTTTCAGCCCTGATATTAGATTTTTGTCATTTCTTCTTACCTTCTTCTGTCTTGCTAGAGTTTACAAATTTTATTAACCTTTTCAAAAGCTTCCTCCTGGTTTTGTAAACATTTTAAATCATGTCTATTTTCTTTTATTTCTGTTGTTATTATTACTTCTACCTATTGGGTTTAATTTTCTCACTTTTTGCTAATTTCTAAAAATTCTTATGATTATTTTAATGTAGTTACAAAATGGCTTATTACAGTAGAAACCTAGATCATTAAATCTTAAGGCTTCCTTTGCTTCAGATAAAATCATTTAAAGCTATAAATGTCCTGCTAAGTACCCTGTTAGCTACATACCACAAATCCTGATATGCTGCATTTTTTGTCAGTCTTCAGTTCAAAATCCTTTCTAATTTTGTAGTGATTTCTTCATTTATTCATTGATTATTCAAAAGTTGATTTGTTAATTTTCAAATATTAGAACTTTTATACACACCTTATTGATGCAAAACTTAATTTATATGGTCACAGAGGGTAATTACTGGTACTAACTAGTCTTTTGAAATTGACTGAGACTTGTTTTATGGTCCAGTATGGTCTATCCTGGTTGATAGTTCCTGTGCACTTCAAAAGAATATATATTCTGCACTTGTACGGGGGACTCTATAAGTGTCTATAAGGTAAAAATTGGTTGACAGTACAATTTTTCACTTTTCTAGCTTTATTTTTAATTTTACTATCCATTACTTGAAGATGTGTGTTAATATCTCAAAATACGGTTATGGATTTTTCTATGTCTTCTTTTTTATCTATCAGTTGTTTTATCTATTAGTTGTTGTTTCATGCATCTTAACACTGTTTTAGGCACACTCACATTTAAATGAAGTCTTTTTAATGCAATCATTATTTTGACTGACAGCATATAGCCATTTAGTTTTATTATAAATTGCATTTGCAAGTATATCATTTTTCATACTTTTTACTCTCAAGCTATGTGTGCCTTTTTAGTTAAAATATATCTTTTGGAGACAGCATAGGTAGCTTGGTCTTGCTGTTTTATACAGATTAACACTGTTTGCCTTTTAATTAAAAAATTTTGTTCATTTACATTTAATAAACTGATTGCTATGGTTGAATTTAGGCCTGCCATTTTTTCTTTATTTTTTAAATCTATTGTTGTTGTTGCTTATTCATTTCTTTTTTCCTGTCTTCTTTTGGGTTAATCAATTACTTTTTCAATTCTATTTTGATTTCTTCATTGATTTTTCAATATATCTGTGCATTTTTTGCAGATGCTCTAAAAATTACAATACCTATTTTTAAGTACTTACAAAATATGTAGAGTACTACTTTATGTAAAATATATAGGAATCTTTAACAATGTAATTCAGTTTACTACCCCATATTCTCTATGCTTTCTTGATATATAGATGCATATGTAGATAATATATTATATGTATATATTATTTTATATATATGTATGCATATGTATGTGTGCATGTATGTATAACCCCCAGTCTACTGGGTTTTAATTTTTTAAATATAATCACACATGTTTTCAAAAAATTGTTCCCTACCATAAATGGTATATATTTTAATGTCTCTATGTATTCATGTGTTTACTTGATGTGCAATGGATAACATCCATTATCAGTAGCTTTTTTAGGATTACAATTATGTAAGATATTGTCGCTTTTTACTTTATATGCTTACATTGTTTGAATATTTAATAAAAACCATCACAGGTCCTAAAAAAGTAAATAAATAAATAATTAAATAAACAGTTGTTCTCAATCAGATCCGATTTTGCCCTCTGGGATAAATTTGGCAATCTCTAGAGACATTTTTGATTGGAAGGAGTAGAGTGCTGCTGAAAACTAATGGGTAGAGGCCAAGAGTGCTGTTAAAAATCTTACAGTGTATAAAACAGTCCTACAAACAAAGAATTATCTTCTGCAAAATGTCTGTATTGCCAAGACAATGAAATTTAAGCATATAAGTTGTAGTCCAGTTTACTTACTTTCAGCTAATTAAGGTTGTTAAACATGTTCAAAGTTCCAAAGTTCTTCCAAATATAACATTTATATTCAAACCTAAAGAGCTAAACTCTCTAAGCTCATTTGAAGTACTTATTAGCTGATGATGAGTCATTGAGTTTGTTAAGTGAATTAATCATGTTATGTGATTCCACATGAGGAATTTAAAGACCACTGGAAATAAGTCAGAGCTCCGAACAAGGGAGTCTCCCCTACCAGCTGTTTTCTTTGCCCTCTGTTTCTACAGGCATGCAAATACCATCAAAGTCATCATTGTTGGGTTATCTTTGTTTAGAAGTATGAGAAAAAGAGGTTAAAAATAATTCGATCACAATTAGATTTGCCTATTAAATAAATTCTAGTAATTCAAGTCCCTTCACACAAAATTATGACACACTTCTTAAAGTACAATGTATGGTTTCCATTTTCAAATGATCTTTTTAAGCTTTATAAAACACGCTGTTAACATGATAATAAAGCCGACTCTTGCAAAGAACACAGGATTTCAAGGTACACTTGGGTGTGAATCTTACTACTTATCACTTTCTAAACTTGTGGATACTGTCCTCCCAGCCCTCCTTCAAGTCTCATTATCATACTTTTTTAATCTGTAAAATGTAGATAATACTGATCTCAGGTGGTTGAGAAACGCTTTGCACCTAATTGAACACAAATAAAGTATTTAGCTAATTCAAAGCTTTATTCTATCTTGAGAAAACTGTTGTGTCAACTCTGTGACAGCCTCTGGGATGAGAAATATGTCCCCCGTAAACTGGCATCTGTGCTGAGCTATCTACTACAGGTGACTACATTTATGCCCCTGGAGACACAGATCAGCACTACTGAGATTAGGTCCAGATGCAGTCTGTCACAGATCACCCGTTTTAATTACGCCTACGGTGAGTAAGGGAAATAAAAGGTGGCTGCAATATTCTTTTACTGTCTTCCCAGGGAAATGCAGTGAATTCATTTTGGAAAAGACTGGTTTAGTAATAACCTTCAGTGAGTGAACTCTTTATCCAGAAGTCTTTGAGGTCTGCAGCTCACAAACCTGATTTGCTCAAGGAAGTCCTTGCTTACTGGGCATTCTGAAACCCGTGCTAGGAAAAAGACAGGTCCAGGCAATACACCCACTATTTTACAGTATAGGAGAGCCTCAAAATTGGCAGCAATACTAAAGTCACTTTCCTACTGGCCTCAAAGATTTGCTAGCGAGGCCTCCTCTAGTCCTTCAAGAACAACAAATCAAAACACACTCGCACATGCACGTGCACGTGCACATACACACACACACACACACACACACACACAGAGGCACTCTAACAAATGGCATATCTCCCACCTCATGCATTGACTACCACAGCTGCTGTCCCGACAGGGTATTCAATCATGCAAATGTCTTCTGTTTGAAGGCTGTTTCCACCTCCAGTCAGGCAAGTTGTTTTCAGCACATCTGACAAAACAGGCCAGATCTGCACAGCAACTTTTGAGAGGAAGTGCAACAAAAGACATCCAGCTGTGCTGAATTAAAAGGTCTTCATTCATCACCTTCCATCAGTCAAAAAGCAAAAGGAGGCTGACGTTATTTGTAAGAAATTTAAGGGTGTTATTATTCACCTGTAATTAAAAAGAATGGTTTGATTTGGCTTGTAGCCTGGAGAAGTATGAATGCTTTTATTTTGCCAGGTTATGAATTTTTCCAAGTACTGAATAGGTCTGAGAATGAGGCAATAAGATGGAGGGACTTTGTAAAGTAGAATTTTCCTCAACCTGTATTCACTTGCATTTTGTTTGTTTGTTTTTTAATTGACTGTTTCTTTATCTTTGCTCTTCTGCTTTAGAGAAGAACTCCCAGGAAATAAAAGTCAAATGGAATTTTGAGTCTATCAACATGAAAAAGTTAAACGTTTTAGATGTCCCAAAAAGACAAAATCTGAGAAAATGTATTACAGATGAAGTTGCTTTTTCCAGGTATGCTACATATTCAGAAACAGTAGAAAGATAATGGTTTTTGTGGTATAAAGTAAAAAAATATGCATGGCAAGCATACTAGAGATAGATAATTTTTAATTATTTTTATGCATCTGAAGTTCTGTAAGATGAATATAAGGATCTGCAAGAGATTTTTAAAACGAATTCTCCTTCAGCCCTTCTTTTTATTCCAGGTAGAGTTTAGGGCGACTTGAAGACACATTAAAATACAATGTTAATATTAATTTGATGACAAAAACAGAACAAAAGGAAAAGTAAAATAGGAAAAAACATAAGATGAAACTAAGGTTGAAGTATACAAGCCTAACATATATTAATGTATTTAATAGAACTAAGCTACACATGTAGCCCTGAGTTTTCTAGCAGCCAATTCAAAGAGAGAGCTGAGATTAGTTGTGTGATGTGTAATGCCCATAAAGTTAAAACAGAAGAGGCACATGTATTATTTGGGTATGTAAATGAGCATAAATTCCATAGGTCTGGAATTTGGCAGTAAACACAGTTTCTAAAAATACGTGCTGGGAAAGTTAACAATTTTCAGTAACAATTATAAATTTTTATATTTTCAGAGCATTCATGTGTTTTTCTGACACCAATAAGGATAAAAACAAAAAAGTTCCTTCAGCATTGCCAAAATTGTTATTGCAGTGAGTATGTGCACTTCGTGCAGGTCTTGGTCAATGTCTTCATCTGTTTTGGCTGCTATAACAAAATACCGTACACTAAGTGGCTCATAAACAACAAAAATTTATTTCTCACAGTTCTGGAGGCTGCCAAGTCCAAGATCAAACCACCAGTAGTTTCAGTGTCTGGTGAGAGATCACTTCCTGGTTCATAGATGGATAGCCATCTTTTCACTGCATCCACACATGGTGGAGGGAACCAGGAAGTGGTCCAGGGGCACTAATTTTATATAAGGGCACTAGCTCTATTCATAGGGGCTTTGCCCTCATGATCTAATCACATCCAAATACCTCATTTTTATACCATCACATTGGGAATTAGGATTTCACATATGAATAGGGGTAGGGGGCAGGGACACAAACATTCAGCCTATAGCAGCCAGTATGAGCAGCACGAAAGAGCAGTATCAGGTAAGGGGCTAGGAGCCCAGAGAGCTTGGTTTTATTATATCTCATTGCATTGAGCAGTACACTGAAGTGCAGGAGAGGAAAGGATGGAGGCCACTAAAATTTAAGCTGCTTGGATGCGCTATGTAATATTTGGTATTCTGAAAACACTTTACACTTGCCAGTAAGTGAATCCAGATGCTATTCAAATAAGTTTAGCCAGTATGATTATCTTGACTTGCTGATGTGGAAAACCAGGTCCTGATTGATTTGCCCAAGGCCTTTCAATTCCTAAGGAGCCACCATACAGCTTTTACCACTTCCTGTACATCCAGTAGGCCAAAGAGAGTCCTGGAAGAAAACATAGACTTTCATATTTTTCGTTTTTGGCTTGGATCTGCAGATCACAGAAGCTTCTAAACAAAGGAGAAAATTTCTATCATCATAACTGGGCTGGTCCCTCTTTCAACGATTTCCTACAAGCAACGCATAGCCAATTTTTCAAACCTACTACCTAATTGATTTTGGTCCATTTTTATTAGTACTCAAGTTATTTTCCTGAATAGTTACAAAGAAAATCTTTTCCCACTTATTCATCAGAAAGAGAGCTATGTAAGAATAGCTGAAACCCAGGAAAGAAAAAAATACAATTTCAAGTTTGCATAGATGTATTCTCATTTCAAGACAAAACAAAAATTATTGTCAAACTTTACTATTTTCAGAAAGGACAGTGTACATTTATTCTCTGGGGCAAGTTTTCCAAACTTTCCTGCTGAGGAAAATTACCTAATTTTCCCTATTTGTTTCAAAAAGTAGATTGCCCAGCCCCACTGAGACTTGCTGAATCAGAATCTTTCAAGAAGGTAAAGGGCTGTTCAGGGAAATTATTTCAGTTAAGACTCCAGTCCCTCATGGAGACTCAATTCAAATCTCATTTCTGCCACCTATGAGCTGTGTGAGTTTGGCCAAGTGGCGTACCCTCCCTGTATGTCTATTTCTTCATATGTGAAATGAAAATCCAGCCCCTTAGTGAGCCCAAATTTAAAGACAGATTAGTAAATAAAAATTCAGCAAAGGATACCAAAGAGAAGTCAAAGACAATCTTTGAATTAGTCTATTTCTAAAGAACTGAATGATGTTGAGAAAAATCACCTGACTTCTACCTTCTGTTAGATTCATTCAAACTCTACAACTGGTGAGAATGAGAATAGTTTTCAGAACAAAGATGCATTCTCATACTTTTAAATATTAGATGAAAGTGAACATCAATCCTAATCACCCTAAAGTTTGAGTACAATTTAGAAAGAGGAAATTACAAATATGTCATTTTATTATTATACACTACTCATGCTTCCAAATATTTCTGATTTTAAATCCAAACATATACCTAACAACGAGACTTTATAAAATGTTTTAAGTAATGCTTCTTTAAAGAGCTTACCAAACTGCAGAAAAGGCATCTACTCATTTCTTATGAAAAGAGTTTTCTACTCAAATTAACTGCAAAATTATCTTAAGAAAAACCTTTCAGAAATGACGTGCTCAAGAAGACACAGGCAGGATCTTGATCTTGACTAATCAGTGGAAACATTGGGAAATATATATTAGAATGAATAACAGATAGAGCCAAAATACATAAATAATGACTACATTTCTTAATTACTCCATTGAAACTGGTTGCTAACAAGCCAGATGGCACAGGTCATTAGTGCCTTTTGGCTCTGGCGTCGCAGCCAAAGAAACCCGAGACTGGAATAGCACCACTATTGTTAGAGCCCCTCAAAGCAGAATATATTAAAAAGTCCTCCTCTTTGCTGGGGAACAATGCCTTAAAATTCTTTTGTTATTCTGCAATGCTTCAAAATTTGTTAAGTCTTGTCCGCTTTTACCCTACGGGACTTTAGAGACTTAATTAAGTTATTGTTTGCAGACGTGGGATAAATTCAGTCACATCACAAAAGAAACAATGCAGTTCCAAATGTTAATATACACTTCCTTCTAAACTGTAAATCAGGATTCAAGCCATAACTGGAAAGAGCAATGTAAGTGTGGGTCTCTTTCTAAATAAAGGGGACACAACAATAATATTAAAAGAACAAGGATTTATAATCTGTTAATTGCATTATGCAATGTGTTCACCAAACTCTTATGCTTTTGCTTAAAGTATAAAACAGTTGATGCTCTCACATAATTATTAATAAACTATAAGAAAGTTAAATACTATGGGTAAATCTTGAGAGTAGAGCATTCCGTCTTTATGAAGCCTCTCTCTAATATCCAGCCCCATTCCTTCAGATGTCCTCCAGAAACTCTGATGGCTGGTGAAGATGTTGCTGCTAAGAAGCTCTAAAGTTGATTGAATCACTTCAGTAACTAAATCATGGTCAAGGTTTTAGTAACAATTCAATAAAAGAAACAGAAGCCTTTACCATACTGGTCAAAAAATATATTAATAAAGTTTTAATGACCTATTAATAAATTTACCACTTTTATTTGAAGGAAGTCATAATTTGTGTCATGAAAAATCTCATGTCATGATTAGAATTTATGTAGTGAACAAATCTGGACCAACGTGGGACCTTACAGTAGGAAGTGATACATGGATCAGCAAAGGCCTCAAAAATTCCAGGATATGCTTTTCCCATTTTCTCTCTGGGCTCCAAAGGCAGAGAAAACAATGATAAACAGTGTTTCCTTCCTAGAGTTGACACTAAGAGTGTCCTGGAGATGTGCCCCAAAACATGGCAAACACAGTCAGCAGCGGCTCTGTCCCTCAATGTCTGTGCATAATAATTGTCTTTACAAAGCCCATGACTGCTCATGGACAGCCACACAGACAACATTTGAAAGCATGTTTACATCTTGGCTAAGGTCTATAAGCTCCTTACATACTTTCTAAGGCAGTCCCAGCCCTCTCAGTTTTAGGTACTGAAGCTTTTAAGACCCACTTTTAATAAAGCTTGCTTCTTTGCTTAAGGCTCACTGCCTCTATGGAAATTGATACTTGCCTATAATCATTACCATAAACTGCAATGATCTGTCTAGGTGAAAATCCCCCAGGGCTTATGCCTAAATTCTAAAGCCACATGCAAACCCAGCCACATTCCACCACATAGGTCATAACATACTGTCTAAGTTAAAGCTATGCATCCACCTACTAAAATCCATGATTGAAAGCCCTGACCTCATCCCCGAGTTTCTTCACGCGTATTTTTGTCTAAAATTATATGCCCTGTCTTCTAATTAACAAGGTTCCCAGGAAATGAACCAAATATCTCAAGATGAGAGTGAAGGTACCTAATAAATAGTACCCTTCTCATCTACATAGGTTCTGCACCAATTGCAAAATAGACAAGAATCGGCAAATGGAGACTCAAACTAACATTTTATAAACACTACATTGTAAAAGACAGCTTTTTGAGGTAGAACTAGCTCCCAACTGTTTGCTTTGATCTTGAAAAACTTACCCAGAGAAGATTTTGAATTTGCAAACACTTACCCAGGTCATTGCCTCTCTCTGAAACTGTTGGAGAAATAAGGAGAAACAAGAGACCCAACACCCATTCATGAGAATCTGATAGACTAGTCCTATCCAACTGAGAAGCCCAGTATTCCAATGGCAGAGGCACATAGTGGCAGATTACTAACAGGCAATTCCTTTTACTTCCCTGGCAGTAGTAAGGGATTAGGAGTAGTAGCTAAGGAATTAAGAGTGCTTCACCAATGGGTATCCCTCCAAACAGATAGAAACATTAGGCATCAGAGTTAAGCATTTCGATCCAAACACTTAAGACCCATAAAAAAGTATTTCTTTGCTTCTTATACAGAACTAGTTGTGTAAATATATTTTTGTTTTTTCCAGATCTTTGGAAAAGCTTAAAGCTAAGTATATTTACTCAACTGTAATAGTCTTCTCTGCTATAGCTATTTGTACTTTAATACAAAGAACGTATCAAATAAAATAAATTCATAGTAATTCCTTTGTTTTATAAAACTTAAGCTTTCCACATTTCAGTGAATTCAAAGACTTGCTTTAAGTAGTCAACTTAATGTGATTTACCATGATGACACATTTCAGAACAACATTTTAGCAGCATAGGTATCTCAGCAATACAAAAACAGCCCACTGATTTTACAAAAATACTGTTGACAAATCCTAAAAATGGATAGATGCATATGTTTTTTCAGGTTTAGACTTTGCATTGTCATAAAGGGCTATAGTAAAGGGAAAGTTGGAAGAAACAATCAATAATTTTAAGTTGAAAGCTAAATCAGTTTCACAAGTGTTTTTCTCAGTATTTTTTGGAAGTTATAAGAAAATCACAGGTGAATTAAAAATATAAAACTGCATCTTTCATTGCAGGACTAGATTTTTTTTTTCACATCATTAAGTTCATTCCTTTCTGAAAATGGCTCAAAATTATTTTATGAAAATCAGTGATTTTTCCAAACAGAGGGGATGGACAGGAAATTATCTTTAAATAAGTATATTCTATTTAAGTGCTCCTTGTTGTTTAAATGTCAGTGTGGGGAACAATATTTAGTCTTTCCAAAATTCTTCATAGTTTGATCCACTGACACGATAGTTTTCTTAATTTCCTGACCAACGGCATGGTATGCAATTTTTGTACATGGCCAACAGCTGGTGCCTTTAACCCAACAGATGTTTTTGTGTCTGAGTTGTAATCGCTGTACAGGCAAAGTCCAGAATTTTGTTTTCCTTCACACTCTTCTCCCATATGCAGAAACTTCATTTAGAAGACAAAAGGAATGTGCATAAAAACACACCACAGGGTGTGGAGGGGTTTAATAGACTTAGTCCCCAGTGTATAAAGAGCCTAAGTCTTTCCCAGTACAGTGGGATTACACAACATCCACTGAAGTCATTTAAAATGGTTACTAAAAGACCAAAGCTCACAGCCAATGGAATCACAAAATCACAGAACACTGAACTTAGATGGGACCAGTACAGTGTGTATCAAAGCTGAGTAATGAGTGTTTTTAAAGAAAAAAAATGACTTAAGCTTAGCCTTCTGCCATGTTGATTTAAACTGTTTGTCATAGTGTTGCTCATATATGTATGACCATAAAACAAGGTGCAAGCTTCTCATGCCTCTAGTTTCCATTCTTCCTGGTAGAGGCAGAGGCTCTGGTGTCATGATGCCTTGGTGTGGTCCCACCTCTACTACTCACTCACCATGTCACTTCAGACAGGCTACTAAGTTTTCAAATGCTTCATCAATAATAGCAGAATCCACCTTACGTGTTGTTTGAGTAAATAAAATATACATATGATAATATATACCACATAGCACTCAGTAAATGATAGCTATTGTCCTTATTATTTGTTTTCAAAACCACGTAACCACCAAAATTTAAATTTTAATTTAATGTGATGCATGTAATTTTTAATGAAAATATATGTATAGAGCATTTTTGACTAGAATAACTAGAATAACCAGCCCTCATATGTAATTGAAACTCTGCCTCTCAACAGTTTTAAAGCCAATTTTAATAAAAGTGACAACCTTAAGTTATCTTAATCACTTCAAGGTAAGGTAAATATTGTAACATTATTGAAATCCATAAGTGCACAGCTAGTTTAACCACCTCTGCATTGATGAGGAAAATTATACACTGTCTATTTAGTATTACTATCACAACTAAAGAAAATTGAAATTGATATCAACAACAAAAAGGAATTCATTCAAGATTCACTCATGCTAATGGCACAACTGCTATGAAACAGATGCTTCTGAGATAGTGGGCCTGAATTACCTGCTATAGACTTAAGTTTTCCAACTTTTTACTCTATTTGAACTACTTTAAAATATTAATTTCCAATGAAGAATATGTCTTTCTACCTTTACTTGGAAACTGGAATTGTTTTTTTTTTTTTTAGTATTTGGCTGAACAAGAATATATTTATATTCATTTTTAAGTGACTGCCCTTAAAAGAAAAAGCAAACTGCAGAAATTTCTTCAGACTCCTAATAGTATATCCATAAACCAGTGTGAAAATCTCTATACACTTACCTTTATATATCCGTGTAGTCATATTTTCTGCCGTATTTATGCATATTATGCTCAGTATCTATTTGCATTTACAACCAAAAGAAAATGTCAGCACTGTGAACTTTGATATTTGCATACAGTATTTAAAAAATATTGCATACTTCACCACACAATGTATTTTTGTGATCTGCATTTATGTGTTCTCTGCCAGTTTAGTTGGCTGATGATGACAATGGTTATTGTTTTTTAATTTCCTGCTCCTTAAATTTTATGCAAAATTGGGCATCTCATTCTTAATGGTGGTGGTTGGAGAAAAGGTGTTGGTGAAAGCTGATGCCCAGAAAGAAAACAAAAAGAGAAGTGAATAACTATTAGTAAGCCACCATTCCCAGAGGTTAGAACTTCTAGTTAGAACAAATCACTTTTGTGAATGGAACATTCACTTTATTTTGTGTGAAGAAACCCTAATAAGAAAGTTAAATAAAATATTTTTAAAAGTAACACGATGCAACAAAAGTTTCCCTAAAAAATAACATCAAACATTCTGAGGTTTTTGAAAGAGTAGTCTAAAGAAAGAAAACCATTTTACAAAGAGAATTCATACAGAATAGAAATTTTAAAGCTAATCTCCCTTTTTCACTGAAAAGGGAAAACTCAGTGCTTTGAAGTTGGGCAAGTTCAACCTGATGACACAACTTTCCTCTCTCAATAATACTGATAATAAAAGCTAACTAAATTTTAAAAATATATCTTTTGTTTTCATTTTGAATAATTTACAGCAATCATAATTGTGCAATTATGGATATTATTCTCCATATTCTTAATGATATTTTATTTAAAAGATTGCCTTTAATAGATTTGCCAGTAAGATTTTAATATCATGAGACTATCTATCAATGTATTCAATATCTGTGACCTTGTAAAATCACAAAGAACTTTCAGAGCATCTGATACTCAGTTTCCTTTCTAAATGTAAAGTGCTTGTATTGTGTGAAAGGCTGAAGACTCTGACCATCACAAAAAGAAGCAGCAGTGTGATAACTTTGTGATGTGCCCTAAAATAACCAGGTTGGCTTTCTAGGGTTGATTAAGGAAAAGAAAAAAGTTTTTACCTACCACAAAAGTGATAACTATATTTTTAAATTAATACCCATATATCTGTGTCTAATATTTTCTTCCACTAAATTTTATTGGATAGTAAACTGTTCACTTATCCTAATCACAGCAATTGAGTAATAGGATCCTGTATCTATAAGAAATAGATTTCAGAAGACCAAATTTTCTCTTTAATTTCTATGTGATCTAAAATTAACTTGAAAGCTAATGTAAACACAAAGCACTTCTTTGAATTCAGATACATAAACCACCTCTTACATTTTCAGAAACTTAGGTCATGTGAAGTAGTTGTATTACAGTGTTCACATTTACAAGTAAATGTTTTAAATAACAACAATGGATCATATGCATCAAGGATCCTCACATCAAATCTTTTCACAATGAAATATTTCCCTAGCTACTTAAACACATATATTATTCACATTTCAAATGCATTTTCCATATTTCCAATCACTAATATTTACATCTAGTTTATTTAATGCTCTCTAAGAATACAAAAAAAAAACCCCTGTATTTTGGACAATAAATTGCAACAAATAAAAAGTGAATTTGAAAATAAACCTTTGAAAGAAAAGCTTCTTAGGCTAAAGGAATTGATGTTTACAGAATGGGCTGTTAACTAGGTATAGTTAAATGTGAATTATTTAAACAGAGATGTAAGGAGATACAACTTATACTTTGTGGCTCTTCATGTAATGTGTGCATTTATGTGTGTGTGTGTGTGTGTGTGTGTGTGTGTGTGTGTGTACGCATTTAAGTATCAATCATATTTATTTAATAGACTTCTCTCTCTTTTACTCATGGTATCAGTTAGCATTTGCTATGTAACAAACCACGCCACAATATAATGTAGTAAGGCAGGAACCATTGATTTAGCTCAGAATTCAGGAGGTCAGCAATTTGGGCTCTTTCCAGCCTGCCAGGCCTTCTGATTTGGTCTGGGACGGGTGTTCTCAGCAAAGCTCTTTCAGGGGTATTGGCTAGCATTGATGTAGCGACAAAAGCTTTTCTCCACATGGTTTCTCATTGTCCAGCAGGCCAGCCTGGTTATTCCCAGAGAGCTGTTTTAAGTTCAGTGAGAGGGATCCCCAATGTGCAAATGCTTTTCAGACCTCAATCTTCCGCTGTCCCGTTGACTAAAGCTGATCACAAGGCCAGTCCCCAATCAATAGGGCAAAGAAAGGTTTCACCTCTAACTGAGAGGACCTGCAAATATTGTCACCATTTTGCCATCTACCACATCCACAATATTTTCCCATCTAAGTTCTTCGCATTTTCTGCCTAAATATCTATCAGGTTCATCCACTTCTCCTTCCAGGGTGACTTCCTGGAAGAAGCTGCCATGGTCTCCCATTGCGCTACTGCAACAGCCTTCTAACAGGACTTCCCCCAACCATGCTTACTGCCTTAAAAGAAGGCACCCAGGCAATCTTTTAAAAACATAAATATTATTAAAATCTTTCAGTGGCTTTCAGTTACTTAAAGATAGAAACTCAAGACCTTATTATGACCTATAAGGTTCTCCATGTTCTAGAGTATATACTTCAAACATAGCTTGTGGCATCCCATAACGATGAGTGAGCACATGTCCAACAATACAAGGGGGCATGGTCAGAAACCTGGCCTGGTCTGAAAGGTATTCTAAAAAAGGAGATTTGGCCTGAGGTTTAAAAGGTCTGTAAGAGGGACCTGCAATGAGTTGGAAAAAGGGAATGAGTATTCACCACATTAACATTTGTAATTTCATATTTATTTTTATGATTATGTCAGTTTTCCTCACCGCTAAATCCTTTGTGCCTATCAAAGTGACTGAAAAGTGGCTTACCTTCAATAAGAAATTTTAAGACAACGACAAACTTTTGGATACCTAAGCAAAGACTAAAATTTTAGACTTATATGAACACTCCCACATTTCAGAATCAAACTTCGTTAATGTTTGAAACCATTACGTTTAATACATATGATATGTTCCTGGGCTTCATGTAAATAATAAGAAAATCTGGATTTTAGGAATAATTCAGGCATTACCTATCTGTTAAACATTCTTGGTCTCTGTTTTCTCATTGGAAAAGTGAGAAAGTCAGTGGACATGGTATTTAAAGCTCTTTCTAATTTTTTTTCATATTATGTAATTCCACACTTCTGAGACTTGAAATAAGCAGAAAGTTTTAGCACAGGGATAGCCACCCATCATAAGTGACACACTATCCATTTATTTTTCTTAATTTGATTTACATATATAATGTGTCTTCAGTTTAAATAGCCAAAGGATATAATTATATATAAAAATTAAATTGCTCAAAATATTAAAATGTAGTGACTTCTACTAACCAGATAAATGAAAAAATAAAGCATAGAATAAGGAATAGATTAAACATAAAATATGTAAACAATGGAATATAATAGAATTAATCTCCTTATTCCAACTAAAAGACTAATTGCCTTAAATTTACGAACTACTTAGATGCCTCATATTGAGAAACATGCTGAATTTTCACAAGTTTTAACACGTGAGACCTACTTATGAAGCATCTGGAAAATCCCAAAATCAAAGCATGCATTTCAACAGGACAATTTCAAAAGAGTATAACCTGGAGGCTATGTCCTCCAAGCTGAGTATAGCAGGAAATATTTGGGCCCCCACATGTCAGGACAAAATTGTTGCAGCATTTCTTAAAAGGACATTTAAAAGAAGAAAAGCAAATAGACAATACAGCAGAAGGTATTTTAAAAATATATTTCAGATTTTGCTTCAACAAAAACAACATACGAGATTCTGAAGTAATTCTATAGGAAATCAAATACGGGATTTTGAGCTTCTTACTACACAAAGTAATGAATTTTATTCTCCTAATTTTCTGAGGCTTCTGACGTAAGTTCCAGTTCATTGAGGAATGTACCTGACCTAGGGTATTAGAAAAGTAGTGTTCAACTTCAGTTATACAATGAGACTTTAATTTCTCAATCTGCAATGGAAATGAAAATAGGTGTTAAAAGAACAAATGCTGGACGTTTACCATCTAGGCTTTAATTCCAAATCCCCTTCAGAAAAATGTATTAAATAATTTTGGGTTTCATAAATTAAATGTCACATATTTTATAGAGTACATACTAAAGAATAAAAGGTTAGGAATTTCAACTAGAGGATAGAAGAATATGCAATGACAAGAAATAACACAAACACAGAAACGAGCAGACAAAAATAAGAAAAAAGCAATATAGAACAGGTCAAAAAAATAGAGTAAAAATGTTAGTAGAATTTAAGCCAAAATATATCAAAAATTACATTAAACATAAATGGGCCATATGCTATAATTAAAAGGCAGAGAGAGATGAAAATGTAAACACCCAACAAACATTTTTTATTAATAATGCATATAAAAGTAAGAATACACAGAGATTATAAATATTAAAATTGGAAATAGATTTACCTTATAAATACTAGTACTCCCTCCTTAAAAAATAGAGTTTTAATTAATTATAGCAATATCAAAGAAAGAGAAGTGATACAGCAAAAAGTAATATTGTATTTTCACAGGGTCATTTCATAATGAGAAAAGATGCAATAGACAATTGATCATCAATTACTTTTATTTTAAAATTTTTATTGTATTTAGTAAAATAGCAAATATCAATAACACTAGAAGGATAAAAATACAAATAAAAAATCAGAGTCAGAGACTTTTCTCTATAAAAATATAAAGAAGGAAGAAACAATAAGGATGTAAAAAACTTGAATAGCACAATTTAAAAATTCACCTAGTAGAATTTTATAAACTACTCCATTCGACAACTACAGAATTCATGTTCTTTTACAATGTGAACATCTATAAAACTTACTATGTCCTGGGCTAAAAGTAAGTTTAACAAATTTTAAAGAAGTTATATCACATAGACCATTTTCTATGACTAGAAATTAGAAATCAATTTTAGAAGCTGAAAATATTCTGTAAGTTTGGAAATTAAAAAAAACTCTAATGATCAGTAACGTTAAGCATTTTTTCATGTTTGTTGGCCACATAAATGTCTTCTTTAAAGAAGTGTCTGTTCATGTCCTTTGCTTACTTTGTAATGGTGTTTTTTTCTTGAAAATGTGTTTAAATTTCTTGTAGGTTCCAGATATTAGATCTTTGTCAGACGGATAGACTGCAAAAATTTTCTCTCATTCTTAGGTTGTCTGTTAACTCTGATGATAGTTTCTTTTGCTGTGCAGAAACTCTTCAGTTTAATTAGATCCCATTCATCAATTTCTGCTTTTGTTGCATTTGCTTTTGACATTTTTGTCATGAAATCTATTCCTGTTCCTATGTCCTCAATGGTATTGCCTAGATTTTCTTCTGGGGTTTTTACAGTTTTGAGATTTGCATTTAAGTTTTTAATTCCATCTGGAGTTAATTTTTGTATAAGGTTTAAGGAAGAGGTCCAGTTTCAATTTTCTGCATATGGCTAGCCAGTTTTCCCAGCACCATTTGTTAAATAAAGAATCCTTTCCCCATTGCTTGTTTTTGTCAGGTTTGTCAAAGATCAGATGGTTGTAGATGTATGTGTTGTCTTATTTCTGAGATATTTTTTCTGTTCCATGGGTCAATGTGTCTGTTTTTGTACCAGTACCATGGTGTTTTGGTATCAAAGCCTTGTAGTATAGTTTGAAGTCAGGTAGCATGATGCCTCCAACTTTGTTCTTTTTGCTTAGAATTACCTTGGCTATATGGCCTCTATTTTGGTTCGATATGAATTTTTGTTTTTGCTTTTGTTGAGATGAAGTCTCATTCTGCTGCCCAGGATGGAGTGCAATGGTGCAATCTTGGCTTACGGCAACATCTGCCTCCCAGGTTCAAGCAATTCTCATGCCTCAGCCTCTTGACTAGCTGGGATTACAGGAACCCACCACCATCCAAGCTCATTTCTGTATTTTTTGTAGAGACAGGGTTTCATCATGTTGGCCAGACTGGTCTTGAGCTCCTGATCTCAGCTGATCTGCCTGCCTCGGCCTCCAAAAGTGCTGGGATTACAGGCTGAGCCACCGTTTCCTGGCCCAATGTTAATTTTAAAGTAATTTTTCCTAATTTGTGAAGAATGTCAATGGTAGTTTAATGGTACTAGCATTGAATCTGTTTTCATGCCATTGGTTCTTCCTATCCATCAGCATGGAATGTTTTCCATTTGTTTGCATCCTCCCTGATTTCTTTCAGCAGTGGTTTGTAGTTCTCCTCAAAGAGGTCCTTCACTTCCCTTGTTAGCTGTAGATATTTTATTTTCTTTGTAGCAATTGTGAATAGGAGTTCATTTATGATTTGGCTCTCTGCTTGTCTATTGTTGGTGTATAAAAATGCTTGTGATTTTTGCACATGGATTTTATACCATGAGACTTTCCTGCAGTTGCTTATCAGCTTGAGAAGCTTTTCATCTGAGCCAATGGGGTTTTCTAGATGTAGGATCATGTCAGCTGCAAACAGAAACAGTTTGACTTTCTCTCTTCCTATTTGAATACTATTTATTTCTTTCTCTTGCCTGATTGCCCTGGTTAGAACTTCCAATACTAGATTGAATAGGAGTGGTGAGAAAGGGTATCATTGCCTTGTACCAGATTTCAGGGGGAATGCTTCCAGTTTTTGTCCATTCAGCATGACATTGGCTGTGGGTTTGTCATAAATAGCTCTTACTGTTTTGAGGTGTGTTCCATCAATATCCAATGTATTGAGAGTTTTTAACATGAAGGCATGTTGAATTTTACTGAAGGCCTTTTCTCCATCTATTGAGATAATCATGTGGTTTTTTTTCTTTAGTTCTGTTTATGTGATGAATTATGTTCATTGATTTGCATATGTTGAACCAGCCTCGCATCCCAGGATTGAAGCCAACTTGATTGTGGTGGATAAGATTTTTGATAGGCTGCTGGATTTTGTTTCCCAGTTTTTTACTGAGGATTTTTGCATTGACGTTCATCAGGTATTGGCCTGAAGTTTTCTTTTTTTGTTGTATCTATCCCAGGTTTTGGTATCAGGATGATACTGGCTGGATAAAATGAGTTAGGGAGAAGTCATTCCTTTTCGATTGCTTGAAATAGTTGCAGAAGAAATGGTACCAGCTCCTCTTTGTACCTTTAATAGAATTCAGCTGTAAATCTGTCTGGTCCAGGACTTGCTTTTTGTTGGTAGACTATTTATTACTGCCTCAATTTCAGAATTTGTTATTGATCTATTCAAGGATTCAACTTCTTTTTGGTTCGGTCTTGGGAGGGTGTATGTGTCTAGGAATTTATCCACTTCTTGTAGATTTTTTAGTTTATTTGGATAGAGGATTTTTGTTTTGTTTTTTCTTTTTTGAGACATAGTTTTCGTCTTGTTGCTTAGGCTGGAGTACAATGGTGAGATTCCAGCTCACTGCAGCCTCCACCTCCCAAGTTCAAGCAATTCTCCCTCCTCAGCCTCCAGAGTAGCTGGGATTACAGGTGCCCACCACCACGCCTGCCTAATTTTTTGTACTTTTACTAGAGGCAGAGTTTCGCCAAGTTCATCAGGCTGGTCTGGAACTCCTGACCTCAGGTGATCTACCTGCTTTGGCCTCCCAAAATGCTGGGATTACAGGTGCGAGCCATCATGCCCAGCTTTGCATAGAGTTTTTTATAACCCCCTGATGGTTGTTTGTGTTTCTGTGGGATCAGTGGTGATATTCCCTTTAACATATTGTATTGTTTCTATTGGATTCTTCTCTCTTTTTTTCTTTATTAGTCTAGCCATCAGTCTATGTATTTTATTTTATTTTTTCAAGAAAGCCTGGATTCATTGATATTTTTTAAAGAGGTTTTTGTGTCTCTATCTTATTCAGTTCCATTCTGATCTTGGTTATTCTTGTCTTCTGCTAGTTTTGTTGTTTGCTTGCTCTTGGTTCTCTAGCTCTTTTAGATGTGATGTCAGGGTGTTGATTTGAGATATTTCTAGCTTTTTGATTTAAACATTTAGTACTCTTAATTTCCCTTTTAACACTGCTTTAGCTGCATCTCAAAGATTCTGGTATTTTGTCTCTTTGTTCTCATTGGTGTCAAATTTTTGATTTCAATTAGTGAAATTCACTACATTAATATATTTAAGAGAAAATATATTATCATTTTATGAATGCAGAAAATATATTTGATGATATTTAACATCCACTTTTAGAAACTTAATATAATACATAGTATTTATGAGAAATATAAAGATTCTTTAATAAGGAAAAATTGAAGTATTGCTTTTGTGATCAGAAAGATGACTGAAACAAAAATGTATACTTCATCCAAGATTTTAAATGTGTATTACATAATAAATGATGAAAGAATATACCAGCCATAGACTAGATGAAAATACTTGCGGCTGGGCATGGTGGCTCACTTCTGTAATCCCAGCACTTAGGGAGGCCAACAAAGGCAGATCACGAGGTAAGGAGATCAAGACCATCCTGGCTAACATGGTGAAACTCGATCTCTACTAAAAATACAAAAAATTAGCTAGGCGTTGGTGGGACATATGTGTAGTCCCAGTCACTCAGGGGGCTGAGACAGGAGAATTGCTTGAACCTGGGAGGCAGAGGTTTCAGTAAGCTGAGATCACACCACTGCACTTCAGCCTGGACAACAAAGTGAGACTCCGTCTCAAAAAATAAATAAATAAATAAAAGAGAAAAATAAACAAGAAAGTATTTACAATGACTTAACAAACAAATGAATATTAACTAGAATATAGAAAGAGCTCTTGTACATGAATAAGAAAATGACAATCAATAGAAAAATAGCCTGAGAACATAAACAGACAAGTCACAAAACAGGTAAACTAAATGTTAAAAACATGTAAAGATATTTTACCTCAGCAATAATAAAAGAAATTCCAATTAACATAATGACAGCATACCATTCCCATTTCCATCAAATGGAAAAAAATGTCTTATTTTCTAAAGGCAAAAAAAAACAAAACAAAACAAACAAACAAAAAAACAGCGACCTATAGCAAACATGGAAAAAAGTTAATACCTTTTGAATCTTGGAGGTATATATTGAATGTTACATATTTTGTATATATGTTGGATCCTTATATATTTTGTCTTATTTCCTGGGTTTGAAATGATTCCTAGTCTAAAATTTAAATTTCCATGTAACATTACAAAATGTTTTGTATTTGAGGTGAGAGAGACTTAATTGTGACTCTATACTTACTATATGTGTAAACTTTTACAAATCATATACCTTTTCTAAACCTTCATTTACTCATTTATTGAATTGGATACATATGTGTCTTATATGATTATTTGTAAGTATTAAAAGGAAATTAAAATGCTAACAATGGCAGGCCTCAAGTGACATTCTACAAATGTTTTCCTTTTTTTTTCATAAGAAATTATTGAAAGCAGATTATTTTACATGCTCCTTTAACTTTCAGCATCTCTTCATTTCTTGATCCGCAAAGTGGAGTGATAGCATTTCATTCACCTACGCTAGGTAGCTGTGTGAAACTCCTGTGAGACCTGCCTTTGACTGCTCATTTCAGGTAGAGTAGAAGTGATACAGGATTTTTCTCAGCCCCTTTTCTGGACTCCCAGCAAGGGTGCCCTGTCTACTTGCCCCACCATGTTCAGCCTCCTGCAGGAGGAAGCATGGGAGTGAGTAGGTGCAGGGTCCGGCGGGTGACTCAGTTGTCACAGGAGCAAGCTCCAAGTTGAGCCTGCAGCCAAACCAGGCATGTCATCTTGAGGGGAACACAGTGGCACCCAGGCAAGGGTGCCCGTGACCCCAAAGCCACAGAGGGGATATTAGTGTGCTAATTAGTTCTTTTGGTTCCACTGTCCACAATGCAATGAACAGCGGCATGTTAGCAGCTCAGTCAGCCCCTGGCACAGTCAGGTGAGGTGGCTGCCCTCCACAGCAAGGCAAAGGGCCAGGGTGACAGCTTTTCTGAGTACCCATACTTGGTGGATCCAAAGCTCTTGTCCAGCATCCAAAAAGAATGAGATCACATTTGATTACTGAAGAATGTTGAGGGCAGATAATTTTGTTGAGCAATAAAAACAGCTCTTAGCAGAGAAGGGAGCTGGAGAGGAGATGGAAGGACAGGTCATTTTCCCCTGAAGTCAGGAGGTCTCTTCCCTGAAGTCAGGTCATCTCCTCCCCACCAGACTGTCTCCACTTCACTGAGTCTGGGTCTTTATAGGCACAGGGTCAGGGCAGGGTGGCCCATAGGCAGTATTAGAAAAGGCAACATTCAATTGGTCAAAAGGCGTTATTCAGAAAGAACTAATTGGGAGAGACAGGGTAAACAGGAATAGAAGTTCTCACTCTGGTTTGCAGGTTTCAGGCTGTTTTGGGCTTGAAAGTAGGGTCTCACCAGGGACCTGCCCCTGTCTGCCTAGGATTTCTCTGCCTTCTGCCTCTATTAGAAGCAGGTCCTCCGAATGGCTGACAAGTCCCTCCCTGAGCTGCCCTCTCCTCCACACTGTTAATCTCCTTCCCTCTGCATTTGGTCTCAGCCACACTGGCCTTCTTGCCGCCATTTGTCCGTGGCAGGCAAGTTGTTACTTAAAGCTATTTCACTACTGTTATCTCTGTCTACAACACTTCCCAAAATATCCACATGGCCAACCCCCTCACTTCTTTCAAGTCTTTGCTCAAATGCCAACTTTTCAAGTTGACTTATCCAAATCAGCCTATACAAGTTGCAACACTGCCCACCCAGCTATTCACTGTCTTGATTCCACTTACACGCTCTGCTGAGTGTTTTTTTCCACAGCACCTATCACCCTCTAACAGACTATATGACTTGCTTATCTATTATGTTTATTGTTTATGGTCACCCTTTCCATGTTACTACATAACCTCAATAAAAGCTGAGGTTTCTGTTTTCCCAATAATGTATTTCATGTACCCTGAACACTTCCTGACACATGAGAGGCACTTGATAAATATTTGTTGAATGAATGAATGTATGTGAAAAGCATATTCTTTGGAGAAAAATGACCTTAGAGTTTTAAGCAATTTGAACTTTAATTGCACAAATAAATACCTCTTGTCTTTATGATATATGGAATTGCAGATAATATTGTAAGTATAAATACTAAAAATATTCACAGAAAGTTCCTAGAAATATACAACATCAACATATGTAATTTTTTAAGTTGACTCTAACTACAAAAATAACACTTGTGGAAGATGAAGTGTTCTTAAGGAACTGTGATATTTGCCAATAGTAGTCCTGTCAAAATCCTATGCTATCAAGAACAGAGACCCTCCCCTCCCCTCCCTTCCTCCGTCCCTTTCTCTTCCTTCCTTTCTTCCTTCCTTCCTTCCTTCCTTTCCTCTCTTTCACTCTTTCTCTCCCTGTTTCCTTTTTCTTGCTGATTTTATGCAAAGGGCTGGCATTCTTATTGCTCTTTTTTCAGATGTAATCCTTATTTTAATAAAGTTTTCAAGCAAAAAATAAAATAAAATAAAAGAACAGAGATAGGTGGTTTGGTGGTTTGAGTGTGTATAAGAAAAGATGTAAATAATTTGTCAAGTGATGAATCCTCAAAATATTGTCCCAGGCTTCCCAAAATAGTTGTTGCCTGATAAGTCCTAGATTTGTAGTTGAAGAGTAATTGACTCCTTCTGTCAGAGGTGTCTGAGTTACAGCAACTCCATGTTGAATGGGTGCTGAATAAAGTAAGACTGAGACTCACTGGACTGCATTTCCAGGAGGTTAGACATTCTAAGTCACAAAATGAGATGGGAATTCAGCACAAAATACAGATTATAAAGACCTTGCTGATAAAACAGATTGCAGTAAAGAAGCAGGCCCAAACCCACCAAAACCAAGATGGCGACAAAAGCAACCTCTAGTCATCCTCACTGCTCATTGTACACTAACTATAATGCATTAGCATGCTAAAAGACACTCCCAGCAGTGCCATGACAGTTTACAAATGCCATGGCAATGTCAGGAAGTTACCCTATATTGTCTAAAAAGGGGAGAAAGCCTCAGTTGTGGGAATTGTCCACCCTTTCCCAGAACAGTCATGAATAATCCACCCATTCTTTAGCATATAATTAAGAAATAACTGTAAGTATCCTTAGTCAAGCAACCCAAGCTGGTGCTCTGCCTATGAAGTAGCCATTCTTTTATTACTTCACTTTCTTAATAAACTTGCTTTCACTTTACTCTATGGATTCACCTAAATTCTTTCCTGTAAGAGATCCAAGAAACCTCTCTTGGGGTCTGGAATGGGATCCCTTTCTGGTAATATCTTAAAATGGTATTTCCAAAAGATTTTCTAGATAATTGCTGCAACAAGTAGTTAGAATTGTGTATATAACCATCCAGTGGGAAAAATGCTCTCGCAGATGTTTATTTGTCATACCCTTTTTTGTTTGTTTGACTGACTTAAAATATATATAGCTACTTTGCATGTCAAATTACTTTATAAAATGTCAGTATAAAAATAAATTTAAATAGGACAGTCTGCTATAATTTTAAACAAGTGTTAGAATCCTATGCCAAGTGAAGACAAAGCTGTAAACGATTACTTGGTCACATCACTTGCAGTGTGGCAGGGAGTGCCCAAGCCATCCCCAGCACACATGTGGTCACTCAGGCACCACTGTGCTGTGTCTTGCCTTTTCTATGATCCAGAAAATGTCCAAGCATCTTGATCTTATTCATTTATTCTGCTTCTACCTGCTGTGACAATTAGAGAGGCCCTCATGGTTGAATCAGAAGATTTTCCAAGCAACAAAGTAAACATTGTTGCTGCAATTTGTCCAGAAAACTTTTTTGTCTGGGGTGTGTGTTTTCTAGGTTCAGGCATCCAAGAAGGACATTGATAATGTGGAATCAAAGCAAACTATAACACAGTGAACATTTCAGAAGGAATTGACAGACAACTAACAGGATTATAAGCCTCTAATTTGGCTATGGTTTTCCACTCTACGTGGTTCTCTGTAAATAGACTTAATGAAAATTAAGTATCCCACTGACTGATATAGAGAGATTAAAAGGAAGCCAAAGATGTGTCTTTCTACCTTCAGTTCATTTACAATCTAGTTTGAGAAAAATTACATGAGCACTTATGTTTTTAAGAAGACAAAATCTGATTAATAGTTTCTTAACAAATCATAAAGGTAGTCAACAGAAAGATACACCAAAATGGACTACAGTGCTTTGTGAAGGAGCTAGATTGGAAAGGAGGTAGCAGAAAACAAGTTATTTCACTGCTGGTGTTGGAGAGAAGACAAGCATGCATTCTTAGCGGTACCTCAACATGAAGGAATGTAGCACCCTGCCAGCAGTTGTTGGGTTTATGTTGTGAATGCACACATATGCAAATTTCAGCTGGCTCTTCTCCATAGTAAACTACCTCATCTCACCTATCTCTCATCAAAAGTCTTCAATGACTGCTACTCAACTATCTCATCATGAGCACCTCCCAGTCCTGCATCCACACCACACATTTTAAGCCACATCAAGGCCCCAGAATTAGAAATATTAGTGCTCTTTACTAATCATGAGAACCAGTTTAGCACACTGTTTTTTCTCATAAAATAGAAAATGTAAGGTCACTATAACAATGAGTTTGATCCTTGCAGCTTATCAAGGGGCCAAGGAATGAACAACCAGTGTGGCGGTTACCTCCCTGGTTGCTTACGCCAGCAAATCATACTCCCCTAGTTCAAAATTCTGGCTGTACCATTTCCTGGAGCTCTGACACTGAGTATATTTCTGAGCTTCAATGTGCTTATTTAGGAAATGGAGGTAATAATGGTACCTCACAAGGTAATTGTGAAGATTTAATTGGTTAATACCACTAAAATGCTTTGAGCAGGGCCCTATCTAAGCAACTGCACTATTTCTGTAATAATTTTATTACCGAGTGAACTGAGAAGAGAGTCATATGGCTTATTCAAATCAACCACCTCCTTCGATAGAAACATTTTCAGTTTTAAAATTTATAATGTCAGTTTAATTTTTTTTAACTCAGTACTTTAAGATAAATCTTCAGCCCATGCCAGCCAAAGGCAAATTCTAGGATCTCTTAAGGCCACTGAAAAACCAATCGGCACCCTGAAACTATAGGTATGCCGTACTTGTAGGCCAGAACTGTGGTTACTGCCTCCTGGTCGGGCCAATTCTGAAGGCAGAATGTGCTCAGAGGTTACAGGGATCTTTAAGCCCATTAGACTATTGGGAATTTGAAGATTTTCTTTTCCCTGTCCCTAAACTATTGGGAGTTAACAAAATGTTTTTGGACCTCTCCTTGTTGCCTAAAATGGAAAGTCCACTGAATATTGGAGACTTATTTCCATGGCAGTTTATCATTCAGACACACACGTCATAAGCACCTGTAGTTCCAGTGAAGTGTTAAGCAGAGGCTGTGAGAGAGACTGCTAGCTGTCCACCAAATACCTGTTCTTTTCTTTCCCAGCATGCACTGGTTGCTGAGGAGCAGCCCCCTCCCATCCCCCAGCAAGGAACATTTTCCCAGACCTCTTACATCTGGGTAGAGACATGAGACTAAATCCTGGAGAATGGAAAGTGGGCATAAGTGATATTTTGAAAATATTTTCCTATGTGATTTCCACTCTTTTTCTACTCCCATCGACAGGCTGGATTTCGAGGCGGAGTAATCTTGAACGCTGAGTGTTTCATAAACTGGGTCCCTATGAGCTGCAGGGAGTAAAGCCCCAGGGCCTGACACTTCAACTTGATGTGAGTGAGGAATAAGTTTTTATTATGTTAACCCACAAAGAATTTGGGGTTTATTTGTTTCAGCATCTAGCATTACATTGTTGTTAATGAAGGGGTATAACTTAGAGTTTGCCCAGTAGCAAAGATGGCCAAACCACAGGCATAACTCAACGTTTACCACAGCCTTAAAAAAAAATAGTCATGTAGATATCACACTAAATAGTACAATGAGAAAATATCAGACTACTATAAAATGTTACCACAAAGTCTGGTTTCATTGTCTTCCAAAGGGATCCAAAGATACAAATTTTGCAAATGTTCATGAATTCAAGCATTTTCCAGACCAATGAGTTTCAGATAGGTTTTGAATAAACATTCAATTGTCTGGGTGCTTATTTCAAAACAAAATAAATCTCCATCCTTTTAAAGGCCTTTATATTAATTATAACTATTATCGTAGTGGTTATTGGATGAAACCATCTATAACTAGAGGAATATGAAGCAGTAGCTATACAATTTCTTAGGAGAGGGTGAAATGTTTGGGTCTTCCTCAGGCCAATTTCTCATTGTAATTATTTCTGAATCATTACCTTATGGCAACTTTCACCACAACAGAAACCCAATTCTGTATGACTTTTAAAAGAGATAGAAGAGTACCTGTCAAAAATAATTATTATGGCCTAGAAAGAGTGAATGTCTGACTTTAGTCAAAGAAAATGTTTATGTGAAGGAAAATGTAAGAATTTAATAGATTTAGTGCCATTATAAAGAATGATTATACATGATTGATGTCTGTAAATTCTAGTAAAAACCGTGCATTCCACCTTCCTTAGTAGACCCTGTCTCCAAATAAATGCTTAGTAAAAAGTCAAATACCTCAAAAGGAAGGATGTTGCTGTCCTCCTGTTAAATCAGCTTTATAAGCCATTTGCTTAACTTGTCCAGTGTCTTGTCAGGTGTGTCTTGTGTTTACCATACTTGTCAGCATTTGTTCTCATCTTTCACTCAGGTGTACCTTTTAATGCACTGACAGACTCCTTCATCAAATTTAATGGGCTCTTTCATACAAAGTAATAATTAACTAATCAGATCTTTTTGCAATAATCCTAAGAAACCAATTTCCCTGGGATTTCCCCTGACTGTTAAAAGCAATCTCCAGGCCTGTAAATGAGAGTGGTGCCTACATTACTCGGTATTGGTCACTCCCGTGAAGCCAAGACTTTCACACAGGGGTGACCTTTCATTGAAAATATTCACTTCAAGTTCTTTCTCTCCTCATCTTTTCCTTGATAGTTTTAAATAAGCAAATTGCTTTGTGTTTTTTATTTCAAGTTAATAACCGGGATTTTTCTCTGAAAAATACTCCAAAACTTAATTTAAAAGTAAAGTTAGAAAAAAGGTAGCATTCTGCCTGTAATCCCAGCACTTTGGGAGGCCGAGGCGGGTGGATCACGAGGTCAAGAGATCGAGACCATCCTGGTCAGCACGGTGAAACCCCGTCTCTACTAAAAATACAAAAAAATTAGCTGGGCATGGTGGTGCGTGCCTGTAATCCCAGCTACTCAGGAGGCTGAGGCAGGAGAATTGCCTGAACCCAGGAGGCGGAGGTTGCGGTGAGCCGAGATCGCGCCATTGCACTCCAGCCTGGGTAACAAGAGCGAAACTCCGTCCCAAAAAAAAAAAAAAAAAAAAAAAAAAAAAAAAAACCCCCAAAAAAAAAAAAAAAAAAAAAAAAAAGGTAGCATTCTTACAAACATTTTGTCAATGTATACATTGAGAAACATTTCAAACATAAAGTGCTGTTATATTTTATTTCTAGAGCATGAGAAGAGCTCCAATTTTATGACAATAAAATACAGAATCAGATCTCTGCCACTGTATTGATTGACCATTTGTTTTAAACTCCTTCATTTTGCTAAAAGCCTACCAAATGCATTTTAGAGGAATTACACCCTTTCACTGACTATCCATTCATATAATTCACATATAATTGACACCAGCCAATTTCAAGGATGACCAATCAAAGTACTGTAACTCTCTAGTGATAAAAATAGGTTAAGACAGCACTTTCCAATCTTACCCTTAGCGTGGTTCACATAAAAACTGATATTAATTAGACTATCACATGAAGCTGCTGATGGCCAGAGGTGGCTAGTCAGGTGTCTCGGGCTATCTCAGGCTCTGCTTGCTAAAGATATTCAATACTTAGCACAGATACAACTTATTCAAGGCATTTCAGTATTATTGCAATACTGTAGTGTGTTTGGTCACATATGAAAGTAGTAGTTTAAGGCAGGTGCTAACAAGACAAGACTGGTTCAAGATGATGCGATTCAATTTCAGTTTGGATCAGAGAGAAAGCTAGAAACTATTTTCCTAAACACTTGCTGTGCTAACGATGTGAGCCTGGTAAAGCCAGGCCTACTCTGTGTGGCCTAAAGATACTGACTTTATGTGAATGCGTTAGTGCCTCAGAGAAAAGGAGGCATACCCCTGAATGTTTCATTTATATGAGCCAATAAATGCCATCTTGTACTTAAGCCACTTTCTGCAATACACAGTCGTAGTTGTAACTGGTAGATGTCTTCATGGATCACATTATTCTGAAATATCTGGTCAGCTGTCTTCTCCCCAACTGCACTATAAATTTGCTAAAGATAAGAGCTATGTAATTAGCCAAATTTATATGCCCAGCAAAGTACATGGGCCATATGATGAGGTGGTACTCTATCAAGATATATGCTTGTGAAAATGAATTTACAAATGTGTATTTTAATTAAAAACTATGAATGTAATAGAATCAAATTTTTGGCTTGCTTATCCCATAGATTTCTGAGCAACTTTATAAATAAGGTGTTAAGTATTTGGATGCCTCAGAATACAGCATATGAGAGGAAAAGATAAAGAGCTAAATGACTTCACTTACAAATTGTATTACTGAATTTATTATTTTTTAATTTATTTTATTGCATTTTAGGTTTTGGGGTACATGTGGAGAACATGCAAGATCGTTGCATAGGTACACATGTGGCAGAGTGATTTGCTGCCTTCCTCCCCTTTACCTATATCTGGCATTTCTCCCCATGCTATCTCTCCCCACCTCCCCACCACCCATCGTCCCTCCCCTATTTCCCCCCAACAGACCCCAGTGCGTAGTGCTCCCCTCCCTGTGTCCATGAGTTCTCATTGTTCAACACCCACCTATGAGTGAGAACATGTGGTGTTTGATCTTCTGCTCTTGTGTCAGTTTGCTGAGAATGATGGTTTCTAGGTTCATCTATGTCCCTACAAAGGACACAAACTCATCGTTTTTGATGGCTGCATAATATTCCATGGTGTATATATGCCACATTTTCCCTGTCCAGTCTATCATCGACGGGCATTTGGGTTGGTTCCAGGTCCTTGCTATTGTGAACAGTGCTGCAATGAACATTCATGTGCACGTGTCCTTATA
>NW_016107461.1:902224-904063 GCF_001604975.1 Cebus imitator | reverse complement strand
GTATGTCTTCTTTTGTAAAGTGTCTGTTCATATCCTTTGCCCACTTTTGAAAGGGCTTGTTAGTTTTTTTCTTGTAAATCTGTTTTAGTTCTTTGTAAATTCTGGGTATCAGCCCTTTGTCAGATGGGTAAACTGCAAAAATTTTTTCCCATTCTGTTGGTTGCCAAGTCACTCTAATGACTGTTTTTTTTGCTGTGCAGAAGCTGTGGAGTTTGATTAGGTCCCATTTGTCTATTTTGGCTTTTGTTGCCAGTGCTTTTGGTGTTTGGTAATGAAGACCCTGCCTACGCCTATGTCCTGAATGGTTTTGAATGGTTTTGCCTAGATTTTTTTCTAGGGTTTTTATGGTGTTCGGTCTTATGTTTAAGTCTTTAACTCATCTGGAGTTAATTTTAGTGTAAGGTATCAGGTAGGGGTCCAGTTTCTGCTTTCTGTCCATGGCTAGCCAGTTTTCCCAACACCATTTATTAAACATGGAATTCTTTCCCCATTGCTTGTTTTTGTCAGGTTTGTCAAAGATCAGATGGTTGTAGATATGTTGTGTTGCCTCTGAGACCTCTGTTCTGTTCCATTGGTTTATATCTCTGTTTTGGTACTAGTACCATGCTGTTTTGATTGCTGTAGCCTTGTAGTATAGTTTGAAGTCCGGTAGTGTGATGCCTCCCACTTTGTTCTTTTTGCTTAGAATTGGCTTGGCTATGCGGGCTCTCTTTTTGTTCCATATGAAGTTTAAGGTGTTTTTTTCCAGTTCGGTGAAGAAGGTCATTGGTAGGTTGATGGGGATAGCGTTGAATCTATAAATTACTTTGTGCAGTATGGCCATTTTCACAATATTGATTCTTCCTAACCATGAACATGGAATGTTTCTCCATCTGTTTGTGTCCTCTCTTATTTCGTTGATCAGTGGCTTGTATTTCTCCTTGAAAGGTCCTTTACGTTCCTTGTTAGTTGTAATCCTAGGTATTTTATTCTCTTTGTGGCAATTGTGAATGGAAGTTTGTTCTTGATTTGGCTCTCTTTAAGTCTGTTATTGGTGTATAGGAATGCATGTGATTTTTGCACATTGATTTTGTATCCTAAGGCTTTGCTGAAGTTGCTTATCAGTTTCGGGAGATTTTGGGCTGAGACAATGGGGTCTTCTAGATATACAATCATGACATCTGCAAATAGAGACAATTTGACTTCTCCTTTCCTATTTGAATGCCCTTTATTTCTTTTTCTTGCCTGATTGCTCTGGCTAGAACTTCTAGTACTATATTGAATAGGAGTGGTGAGAGAGGGCATCCTTGTCAAGTGCCAGATTTCAAAGGGAATGCTTCCAGTTTTTGCCCATTCAGTACGATTTTGGCTGTTGGTTTGTCGTAAATAGTTTTTATTGTTTTGAGATACGTTCTGTCAATACCTAGCTTATTAAGGGTTTTTAGCATAAAGGGCTGTTGAGTTTTGTCAAAGGCCTTCTCTGCATCAATTGAGATAATCATGTGGTTTTTGTCTTTGGTTCTGTTTATGTGGTGAATTATGTTTATAGACTTACGTATGTTGAACCAGCCTTGCTTCCCTGGGATGAAGCCTACTTGATCATGGTGGATAAGCTTTTTGATGTGCTGTTACAATCAGGTTGCCAGTATATTATTGAAGATTTTTGCGTCTATGTTCATCAGGGATATTGGCCTGAAGTTTTCTTTTCTTGTTGAGTCTCTGCAGGGTTTTGGTATCAGGATGATGTTGGTCTCATAAAATGATTTGGGAAGGATTCCCTCCTTTTGTATTGTTTGGAATAGTTTCAGAAGGAATGGTACCAGCTCCTCTTTGTATGTCTGGTAGAATTTGGCTGTGAAC
>NW_016107461.1:848329-899512 GCF_001604975.1 Cebus imitator | reverse complement strand
CCCCTCCCCCACAGAGCTGGACCATCCCAGGTTCAGCTGCGCTTGCTGTGAAGCTCTCAATCCAGAGAATTTCTGATTGCAGTTCTTTTGTGGGGGTGGTACTAGCTGAGCCTGATCACCTGGCTCCTTGCCTCAGAGCCTTTTTTTTTTCTTTTTTAGTTGAACAGTCGACTCTATCCCAGTTGCCTGTTGAAAGGGCGCTGGGATCTGTGTGATTTCCCATGCGGCGAATCACCGCGCTGGCTTAAACAGTGACGCTGAGATTCGTGGTGATTTTCTGCCCAGGAATCTCCTGGCCTGTCTCTCTGTTCAGTCCCCTCTTTAATCAGATGAATGGGTGACTTCCCGGGTCTCCAATCACCAGCCAAAAGGGCACCCAGCCCAGTGTATTTTATATAGAGAACTGCCAGCTGGGGCGCCGACAAAGCAGCCGTGCAGGGCAAAGCTGCTGCGCCAACCAAAAGAACTGTACCGGCCAAAACAGCTGCATTGGCGACCCATGGGTCTCCTCCGCCTGGGAATCTCTTGGTCCATTGGCAATAAAAATGAGGTGTCCGCTCACCCTCTGTGATTTCGCTGGGAGCTGTTCCTAAACGGCCATCTTGGATCTTCCCTCTGAGTTTATTATTTGGTCACTCAAAACTGCAAACATCTTTACCCAAATCAAATGGTCTTAAGGTTAAAGTAAACAAAAAATATCAACAAAATACTGAAACTCCTACTTTTCAATTCTGTTCTCTGTTTTTTTTATTCTATCCTCTCTCCCTAAATCATGCAATCTAATTGCTCTTCCTCTTCTTTTTTCTTCTTGTAAGAGAAGTCAATTCCTTTTTTGAGACAGAGTCTCACTCTGTTGCCAGGCACGAGGCTGGAGTGCAGTGGCACAATCTTGGCTCACTGCAACCTCTGCCTCCCAGGTTCAAGCAATTCTCCTGCCTCAGCCTCCCGAGTAGCTAGGACTACAGGCACACGTCACCACATCCAGCTAATTTTTGTATTTTTAGTAGAGATAGGGTTTCACCATGTTGGCCAGAAGGTCTTGATTTGTTGACCTTGTAATCCACCCACCTCGGCCTCCCAAAGTGCTGGGATTACAGGCTTGAGCCACCACGCCCAGCCGAGAAGTCAATTCTTAATTCTAAAACTTGGAAGTGGTGGGTATATGGTCATGATGGTCAAAACCAACCAACCCACAAACAAGCTGGGTGTATTGCTTTTCAGATCTTCCCTTTAGCAAATCTCTATTAATGATTAATAGTAAAATTATAATTAGGTTTGTTCTGGCTACTTTAAAGTTTATTCAAAGGGAAATTTAAATAAATTAATGTCGACTTTCTTCCACAAATGATATTTTAAAGCTCCAGTAAGAATTTGGGAACTGGAGTTACACTGGAAGATTCACAGTGTTTTGAGCAAAGCAAGATTTTATTAAAACGATCTCACTATACAAGTTGAACAGCAGACTAAAGATGAAAAGGAGAAAGATAAAAGGTAGTTTTTCAACATTTATCTCTACATGGTCCATAAACCAAGTCCCACGACTTTTCTCTTGGAACTATATGAAACATTCCTTGAATTATCTTGGGGTGATCTCCACTGGAAAACTGTTCAAAACTCTCAGCTGTCAGCTGTTTAGTAAAAGGGATCTAAGATCATAGTGGTGACAGTGGGGAGGCAAACCAGTTTAAACAGGACAATCTTTAAAATGCTCAGGATGCAGTTGTATTGGGAAATGTTGGAACTGGAGTGAAAAATATTGTACTATGATAAAGTGAAAGATGAAGAGAAGATGTTTAAGGAGTCATTAGTTCCCTAAGTCCCTAGATGCCTTCTCCTGCTTCACCAATTTAGGTGACTACTTTTTCTGCCTCCCTGAAGAATAACTAAGGTTTATCATTTGGACAAAAAGATTCCAGGCACAGTTAAACAACTGAGTACCTAATGAAAACAGGAAATTAAGTGATATACATGCTGTTATTAGCTCTCCTGATCACCCTAAAATGAAGCTCAAGGTCGTCAATCTCATCCACATGTCCAATGCTATCACTTTTTACTCCCCCATATTTAATCATTAGCAGAGATCCCAGAATTGCCATCTGAGAAAAGCTGTTTCCATATAAGATAGAGACTAAACAAACCAAAAAGAATACAAGATATTTGGAAGAAATATAAACTACGCAGAGACATTTTTAAAAGGTAGTTATTTAAAAAGAAAATTATACAAGAAGAAGATAAGAAAATAAGTTGCAGCCATGAAACCAAATGGCATCCTCCAAGAAAAGAAATATGTGGAGAACAAAAAGCAGCTCTTAAAATGCAAAAAAAAAAAAAAAAAGGCGAGATCCAAGATGGCCAAATAGGAACAACTCTGGAGTGCAGTTCTCAGTGAGAAGAATGCATTGTGTGAGTGATCACTGTATTTCCAAATGAGGTTTTACTGCCCACAGACCAGGAGAGTCCCAGGCTAAAAAGTGCCACGAGTTCCAGCATGGCTGTTTTAGCTGGTGCTGCAGGTCTCCACTCAAAAACTCACACAAATCTGGGCAGCTGTTTCAACAGGCTCCCAGAACATCTGGGATACAGAGTCGCCCATTCAACTGAAAAAAGGAGAGCTGAAACAGGGAGCCAGGTGACCTGGCTCAGTTGACCCTATGCCCCACAAAGACCAGCAATCTGAGATACTCTGGATTGAGAGTTTCACAGCAGGTGCAGTTGGACCCAGGACAGTTCAGCTCGGTGGGAGGAAGGGTGTCAGCCATTGCCAAGGGAGTCCGCTGATGCCAAGGCAATCCACCATTATGGAGGTAGTCTGCCATAACCAAGGGGGTCCATCATTACTGAGGCAGACCACCATTACCAAGGCATTTCTAATAGGAAGTTCACACAACAGCTAGGCAGAGCCCACAGCAGCTCAGTAATGCCTCTGCTGGAAGACCGTGGCTAGACTACCAGCTTGCTGGGCAGGGCATCTCTGAAAAAAAGGCAGCAGCACATCAGGAATTTATAAATAAAGCCCCAACTTCCCAGGACAGAGCACCAGGGGAAAAGGCACTTATGAGTTCCACTGCAGCAGGCTTAAATATACCTGCCCAGAAGCTGTAAATGGAAAAACGCAGCTCCCACCTCATCACTTGAGCTCCTATAAGGGACAGACTGTCTCCTCAAGCAGCTCCCTGACCCCTGTATATCCAAAGAGGCACTTGTAAAGGAGAGCTCAGGCTGACATCTGGTGGGTACCCTTCTGGGATGAAGAAAACAGAAGAAGAAACTGGCAGCAACTCTTACTGTTCTGCAGCCTCCACAGGTGACCCCCAGGCAAGCAGAGACTGGAGTGGGCCTCCAGCAGGCCTACAGAAAATGGTCCTGACAGTTAGAAGGAAAACTAAAAAACAGAAAGAAATAACTTCAGCATCAACAAAAAGGAAGTCAACTCAGAGACTCTATAAAGATCACAGGTAGATGAATTGACAAAGATGAGAAGAAGCAAGCACAAAAAGGATGAAAACAGCAAAAATCAGAATGCCTCTCCTCCTCCAAGGGATCACAACGCCACACCAGCAAGGGAACAAAGCTGGATAGAGAGCGAGTCTGATGAATTGACAGAAACAGGCTTCAGAAAGTGCGTAATAACAAACTTCTCTGAGGTAAAAGAACATTTTCTAACCCAATGCAAAGAAAATAAGAACCTTGAAAAAAAATTGATGAAATGCTAACGAGAAAAAAAACAGCTTAGAGAAGAATATAAATGACCCGATGGAGCTAAAAAACACAACAGGAGAGCTTCATGAAGCATACATAAGTTTCAATAGCCAGATCAACCAAGCAGAAAAAAAGGATATTAGACATTGAAGATCAACTCAATGAAATAAAACAAGAAAACAAGATTAGAGAAAAAAAGAGTGAAAAAAAATTAACAAAGCCTGCAAGAAATATGGGATTATGTGAAAAGACCTAATCTACCTTTGATAGGTGTACCTGAATGTGACGAAGAGAATTAATTCAAGCTGGAAAACACTCTTCAGGATATTACCCAGGAGAACTTCCCCAATCTAGCAAGGCAGGCCAACATTCAAGTCCAGGAAATACAGAGAACATCACAAAGATATTCCTCACGAAGAGCAACCCCAAGGCACATAATCATCAGATTCACCAGGGTTGAAATGAAGGAGAAAATGCTAAGGGCAGCCAGAGAGAAAGGTCGGGTTACCTACAAAGGGAAACCCACCAGACTGAGAGCAGATCTCTCTGCAGAAACCATACAAGCCAGAAGAGAGTGCGGGCCAATATTCAACATCCTTAAAAAAAAGAACTTTCAATGTAGAATTTCATATCCAACACACTAAGCTTCATAAGCAAAGAAGAAATAAAATCCTTTATGAACAAGCAATTGCTTAGAGATTTGGTCACCACCAGACCTGCCTTACAAGAGCTCCTGAAAGAAGCACTAAACACAGAAGGGAACAACCAGTACCAGCCACTCCAAAAACGTACCAAATGGTAAAGACCATCAACACAGTGAAGAAATTGTGTCAACTAACAGGCAAAACAACCAGCGAGCATCAAAATGGCAGGATCACATTCACACATAACAATATTAACCATAATGTAAATGAACCAAATGCCACAGTCAAAAAACACAGACTGGCAAATTGGATTAAAAGTCAAAACCCATCAGTGTGCTGTAACCAGAAAACTCATCTCACTTGCAAGAACGCACATAGCTCAAAATAAAGGGATGGAGGAAGATTTACCAAGCAAATGGAGAGGAAAAAAAGCAGAAGTTGCAATCCTAGTCTCTGACAAAATAGACTTTAAAGCAACAAATCAAAAGAGACAAAGAAGGGCATTCCATAATGGTAAAAGGATAAATGAAACAAGAAGAGCTAATTATCCTAAATATATATGAACCCAATGTAAGAAGCACCCAGGTACATAAAGCAAGTTCTTAATGACCTACAAAGAGACTTACACTCCCACACAATAATAGAGGGAGATTTTAACACTCCACTGTCAATATTAGGCAGATCAAAGAGACAGAAAATTAACAGTATATCCAGGACTTGAACTCAGATCTGGACCAAGCAAACTTAATAGACATCTGTAGAACTCTCCACCCTAAATCCACAGAATATACATTCTTCTCAGCATCACATCGCACCTACTCCAAAATTGACCACATATTTGGAAGTAAATTACTCCTCAGAAAGTGCAAAAGAATGGAAATCATAACAAACAGTCTCTCAGACCACAGGGCAATCAAATTAGAACTCAGGATTAAGAAACTAAAACAGAACCAAACAACTTCATGGAAACTGAACAACTGACTCTTGAATGTTGACTGGATAAACAATGAAATGAAGACAGAAATAAATATGTTTTTCGGAACCAGCAAGAACAAAGACACAACATACCAGAATCTCTGGGACACATTTAAAGCAGTGTCTAGAGGGAAATTTATAGCAATAAATGCCGACATGAGAAGCAAGCAAAGATCTAAAATCGACACCCTATCATCAAAATGGAAAGAGCTAGAGGAGCAAGATCAAAAAAACTCAAAAGCTAGCAGAATACAAGAAATAACTAAGATCAGAACAGAACTGAAGGAGATAGAGACACCAAAAACTCTTCAGAAAATTAATAAACCCAGGAGTTGGTTTTTTGAAAAGATAAACAAAATAGGCCACTAGCCAGATTAATAAAAAAGAAAAGAGAGAAGAATCAAATAGATGCAATAAAAAATGATAAAGGGGGATATCACCACAGATTCCACAGAAATACAAACTACCATCAGAGATTACTGCAAACAACTCTATGCACATAAACCAGTAAACCTGGACGAAATGGATAAATTCCTGGACACATGCACCCTCCCAATGCTAAACCAGGAAGAAGTTGAAAACCTGAATAGACCAATAACAAGGGCTGAAGTTGAGGCAGAAATTAATAGCCTACCACCAAAAAGCCCAGGTCCAGATGGGTTCACAGCCAAATTCTACCAGACATAAAGAGAGGAGCTGGTATCAGAGCAATCAGGCAAGAAACATAAACAAATGGTATTCAATTAGGAAAGGAGGAAGTCAAATTGTCTCTATTTGCAAATGATATGATTGTATATTTAGAAACCCATCATCTCAGCCCAAAATCTCCTTAAACTTATAAGCAACTTCAGCAAAGTCTCAGGATACAAAATCAATGTGAGCAAATCACAAACATTCCTATACATCAAAAAAAGACTAAAAGAGAACCAAATTAAGAGTGAACTCCCATTTACAATTCCTACAAAGAGAATAAAATACCTAGGAATACAACTAATAAAGGATGTAAAGGACCTCTTCAAGGAAAACTATGAATCACTGCTCAAGGAAATAAGAGAGGACACAAACAGATGGAAAAACATTCCATGCTCATGGTTAGGAAGAATCAATATTGTGAAAATGGCCATACTGCCCAAAGTAATTTACAGATTCAACCCTATCCCCATCAAGCTACCAACGACATTCTTCACAGAACTGGAAAAAAATACCTTAAACTTCATATGGAACCAAAAGAGAGCCCGCATGGCCAAGACAATTCTAAGCAAAGAGCAAAGCTGAAGGCATCATGCTATCTGACTTCAAACTGTACTACAAGCTTACAGTAATCAAAACAGCATGGTACTGCTACTAAAACAGAGATATAGACCAGTGGAACAGAACAGAGGCCTTGGAGGCAACACCACACATCTACAAACATCTGATCTTTGACACACCCGACCAAAACAAGCAATGGGGAAAGGATTCCCTGTTTAATAAATGGTGTTGGGAAAATTGGCTAGCCATGTGCAGAAAGCAGAAACTGGATCCCTTCCTTACACCTTACACTAAAATTAACTCTAGAGGCATTAAAGATTTAAACATAAGACCTAACAACATAAAAACCCTAGAAGAAACATAGGCAAAACCATTCAGGACATAGGCATAGGCAAGGACTTCAAGACTAAAACATCAAAAGCATTGACAACAAATCCAAAATAGACAAATGGGATCTAATTAAACTCCAGAGCTTCTTTACAGCAAAAGAAACAATCATTAGAGTGAACTGGCAACCAACAGAATGGGAAAAAATTTTTGCAAACTAGCCATCTGACAAAGGGCTAATATCCAGCATCTACAAAGAACTAAAACAGATTTACAGGAAAAAAAAAAAAAACATTCAAAAGTGGGCAAAGGACATGAACAGACTCTTTTCAAATGAAGACATATATGAGGCCAATAAACATATAAAAAATGCTCATAATCACTGGTCATTAGAGAAATGCAAATCAAAACCCATTGAGATACCATCTCACGCCAGTTAGAATGGCGATCATTAAAAAATCTGGAGACAACAAATGTTGGAGAGGATATGGAGAAATAGGAACACTTTTACACTGTTGGTGGGAGTGTAAATTAGTTCAACCATTGTAGAAGACAGTGTCGCAATTCCTCGAGGACCTAGAAATAGAAATTCTATTTGATCCAGCAATCCCATTACTGGGTATATATCCAAAGGATTATAAAACGTTCTATTATAAAGACATATGCACACGTATGTTCACTGTGGCATTGTTTACAATAGCAAAGATCTGGAACCAGCGCAAATGCCCATCGATGATAGACTGAACAAGGAAAACGTGGCATTTATATGCCATGGAATATTGTACAGCCATAAAAAACAATGAATTTGTGTCCTTTGTAGGGACGTGTTTGAATCTGGAAGCTATCATTCTCAGCAGACTGACACAAGAACAGAAAATCAAGCACCACATATTCTCACTCATAGGCGAGTGTTGAACAATGAGAACACATGGACACAGGGAGGGGAGCATCACACACTGGCGTCTGTTGGGGGGGACTAAGGGAGAGACTGTGGGGGCAGCGAGGTTCGGGAGGGATAACATGGGGAGAAATGCCAGATATAGGTGACGGGGGCATGGCGGCAGCAAACCACATTGCCATGTATGTACCTATGCAACAATCCTGCATGATCTGCACATGTACCCCAGAATCTAAAGTACAATAAAAAATACATAATTTAAAATGTTAAAAAAAAAAGAAAAAATTTACATATTTAAAAATAAGATATTTAAACAAAACAAGATAAATACAATAAAATAAAACATGTTTTAAAATGTAAAAGGAAATGTAAAACCATATAAAACATAAAGTTATAGAAATTATCCCAGAATATAGAACAAAAGAACACAGAGATTAAGAGAGAAAGGAAAGAAACTTGGAAGTCCATTCTAGGAGATTTACCATCAGAATAATAGGAATTTCAAACAGGAAAAAAATGTGTGTATAGAAAATGAGGTGATGGGAGGGAGAAAGTTATTAATAAAATAATTCAAGACAGTATCACAAGATTGAAGGACATGTGTTTCTAAAATGGATGGGTACACTTAGTTACCAACACAATGTCAGAAGTAGATCCACAGCAAAGCACATTAATGTAAAATTTCATAAACATGCAAAAAGAGATCTTAATAGCTTCTAGAGAAAAATAGAAAAACTAACAAAGAGAAAAATCTGGTTACATACAAATTACTGGGAATTGGAATCGCTTTCATTCTCCAACATCACCACAAGAAATTAACAAAATGACATAAAAATGCCTTCAAAACAGAGAAGGAAACTTATTTCCAACCTAAATTCCTATACTCACACAAAATAACAGTCAAATAGGAGATTAGAGTGAACACATTTTAGATATAAATTATGTTTGAAAAGTTCTCTCTCACTTCTCTCTCCCGAGAAGAACGTGTGGCGTGCTCTAACAAAACAAGGAGCTTGACACAAAAAAGAATATATCAGAGACAGAAAATATAGATCTAACACAAGAAGAGAGAGGAAGGAAGGGCATCCCCTTGACTGTGAAGGAAGCAATAAGTCCCGATTGCACAGCAAGGCCTCTTTCCTTTCCATACTTGCCAACATTCAGGCACAGTGAGTGTAGATGGAGACATCACTGTTATTGATGCAATTAATATTGGTGGTAGTTTATGACTGAGACTAAAAACTAAAGAATAAAATAGAATGTTCCTAACATGAATGATTGCAGTGATGTTTGATGTCTTTCCAGCAACTTGACAAAACCTTTTAATCTCCGTAAACTACAACAAGAGAATGCAGAAATCTTCCCATAGAGGGAAATTCCCTTGTATAGCATATGTCATCAAATGTAAGAGCTTTTCATTTTAATTTGCAATTTTTATTTGCAAGGATAAACTTTATTCCCAAGGATAAACTTGGGAATCTAAGTAATTACCCGTACATATAGCTGAGTCACCAAATGGCTACATTCTCAAAAAAGGGCAAACGAAAACCAAACCCATCATGCATAGAGATAGCAGGAAAACTGGCTGCTCTCAAACTTGACATTAACACTACTTAGAGAGAAAAAGAATCTCCCTCAAGAGTTTGAAGCACAAACCATTACTCAGAGAGGTTTGTGGAGAGAATTCACATTATCAATGAGGCTCAAAGAACAACAGATTTTTAACCTAAATAAATTCAGAGCATGCTCAAACAGATAATTTAAATAAGAATAATCTCAGGTTGGTAGCTTTTCTGGTGACTGGCAAAAGCAAATGCAAATCCTTTCAAGGAGAACTCAAGTCTAGGAACCCTTGATTGTAAGGTGCATCCCAATTTCACAGTTGTTAAAAGAGAAAAATAATAAGCTCCTTAGAATTCATGACACATGATATGCAAGTACTTGTAAAGGCATAGAATATATCTGAAAACAGACATAGAAAACTGGGTATAGAAAAATGTCTCTGGTGAGACATCGATTTACTTTGGGAAGGGGTGTATGGAGATTTACGCTTCCAGTCTCCCCTCCTTTATTCATTCTGTATGCTGCTATAATAAATTACTGCAAACTTTGAGGTTCAAAGAAACATAGGCTTATTACCTTAAAATTCTGGAAGTCAGAAGTCTGACAAGAGTCTCCTTCAGCTAATATCAAGGTGTCAGGAGGACTGCACATCTTCCTGAAGGCTTTAAGGGAAAATCGTCTCCTTGCCTTTTCAGCATCAAAAGATCACCCGTATATCTCAGCTAGTGGCCCCTTTCCTTCATCTTTAAAACCAGAAGATCACTTCTCTCTGACTTGCCATCTATGCTCACATCTCTCTGTAACTGCAGCCAGGAAGTGTTCTCTAATTTAAGGTTTTATGCGATTAGATCAGTCCAGCAAATAATCCAGGATAATCTCCTCATTCTGGGGGCCTTAACCTTAATCGCATCTGCCAAGTACGTGCAAGGTCCTTTTTCCATATAATTGTGACACACTCACAAGTTCTAGGAATTAGAATATTGACAGCTTTGGCTGAGAAGGGGGAAAGGGGCATTAGTCTGCTTACACTATTGTCTTCTTTGATTTTATAATATGCAGTTTATTATCTATTTAAGAATTGAAAAAATTAAAATACATTCTCTAGGAAAAAATTAAAATACATTCTCCAGTTCTAGGATTTTATACGTATATTAAAAATGTGAAAAATGAATGGAGTATGCATAAGATTGTTCACTGAAAAATTTCAATATCAAAAGATTAAAAAGATCCTAAGCATACATCAAGAGAGTAATGAAGTAAATTGAATCCACATACAAAATGGAATCCTATGCAGCCATTTGAAAAGAAGAAAGGAACGTATTATGTGCTCCTGTGGAACAATGTATACAGTTCATTGTTAAGAAAAAAAGGCAAGGTGCAGGAACCCTTTGGGTGTGTGTGATTTCACGCACGTACATGCACACACACACACGGAATGTGTGTATTTATAGATTCAATAAATTCAGCCACAAACTACTGCTGAAAGAATACACAGGAAATTGATAACAATAGTTTCTTCTGGAAGGGAAAAAACAGATCCAGGAGAAAGTAATATGAAAAATGTTCTTTACTATATGCCATTTTGTATCTTTTAGATTTTAAGCCATTTATTCAAATTTCTTATTTAAAATATTAAGTTAAAAATTTTTAAACACATAACACTCAGGTTAGTATTTAAAACAAAATTCAACTATTAATTACTTAAATTAGAGTTAAAAATATATCCAAATATTTACCAATAAAAGCATAGTATTATACTTATGAGGTGAAAAGTAAGAAAACCAAGGAGTAGCAAATCAGACAAGGTAAAATTCAAGGCCGAGCTTAATAATCAAGAATAAAAGACAGTTATTTCACATTGTTAAAGGGTACAATCCTCAAGGAAACTGCAAATGGAGAAAAAACATATTGAGTAACAAAACATTATATGTGTGCCCTTTTGGATTGTATAGGTCTTTATCCATGAAACAGAAAGGGTTTGAAAATAAGAAAACATTGACATCAATGCCGTGGTTGAGACAGGTTTAAAGACCTAAAGCACTGTGTAGCAAGTAAACAAGTGAATATAAATTGATAAGATTTGCTATAGATACATACACAACTCCAAAAATATTTTCATTCCGTAAGCTTGGAAAAAACTTATCTAATATAATTTACTTCACCAAGTACAATGTTGCATAACTGAGAATATTTTGTAACTCTTAACACCTAAGGAGAATTAAGGTGGGCCTGACATCCCTGAGACAGCCACCAACTATGTTGAAGTAGGAATATTCAATGGACAACTAGATCTCTTGACTTGTTAATTATCCCTTTCTTGTCCTCTAGTTTTATAACACATTAACTTTCAATTTGAACCTCAGAAAAATGGAGGAATATGTACATAACTTCAGGGTAACTCATAAATGTTACTACCATAAATATCAAATATGAGTATTCCAAGAATCTGATGAATATGAAAAACATTATGCAACAGAGAGCAAATAAATATATAGGACAGAAAAGAAGCCTCAAATAAATGACCTAAAATGAAATATGTCCAGGCTTCTTCCCCTTGACACAATAGGTTAAAAGACAAAAACAAACTAAAACAGAAGGAAAGTAAAAACACTTCTATAAAATTTAAGTAGTCAGGACTAAGCTAATCTTAGTTATAAAGTCACAGTTTTAAAATGTTTCATGATTAAATGAGAAAGAATGACCATAAGTAAATCAACATTAACTTTAGAAATTTTATAAGCAACAATGAGCAAACTTCAGAGAACAGAAATAATACAATTAAAGGAAATTTTGACACACTAGAAAGTAGAAATACATAAAAATCCAAAATGTCAATTCTTAAAACTAAATTAATAAAATGCATATGCTGACAAATTCAGTGAAAAAAGAAAAAATCAAAAAAATTTGAAAATGAGAAACATGTACATAAATTTATATCATCAAGTTAGAATGAATAGACTGCATGTAATGTTTATATTTTCATGCTATAACATACAGAAAACTGTCACAGGATTCTTTCTGTGCCCCTTCACTAGCCAAAAATCTCCACATCTAGCAGTGCCTCTGCCTGGGCCTTGCTGGGCTCCCAGCTCACCACTGGGCTCACTCGGTCTACTCAGACCAGTAGGCCCTGCTGCGTTGGCACTACCAACTCAGATTCCACATCTGCCATGGCTCTGTGTTGATCCAGGTGTGCTGGAACTATATTCTGCCTTAGGCACCAGCATCTGGACAAGGAGGACGTGGTGGTGTCCAACCCAGAGATGCCAGCAACCATGGACCCCTAAGGGATGTTATGGCTTCCTCCCAGAAAGTCCCAAAACCTGAGCCCCCAAGGACTGTTATAGCTCTCTTTCCTTCACACGCCTGCAAATGGGGCAGGGACAGTGTGTTACAGTTCATTCGTATTATAGCTCACATTCATTGCCGCCACCCACAGAGTGGCAAACAAGGTGGAAGAGGGGAGGGCATGTTACAGCTTATTCATTCCCGCACACTTTGGCAAATGGGGGCATGTCATAGCTCTTTTGTTCCTGCCACTCCACTCCGGCTTGGCAGCTCCTGGTCTGGCCCAGTCCTGCCAACCACTACTTCCCATCATGTGGGGTGGCCACACAGTGCTGGCAAAGGGTTGGAGGGCTATGGTGGTACAGCTCCTTTTGCACCCACCTTTCAGCAGGTCCCAGGTTCTTGTCTCATGTCAAAGAAGAATGAGGTTATGCAGACAACAGAGAGTGAGCAAGGTGGAGAAGGGCTTTATTGAGCAATAGAGCAACTCTCAACATGAAAGGGGACCCAAAGTGGGCAGTCCTCTGTTTGAGAGGGGGCCGAAAGGCAGGTAGTCTCTACGTGTGTCTGAGTCCACTGTTTTTGTGGGTTCTGAATGGGAGAGTGCATGCTAATTGGTCCATGGGTGGGCCTGGAAAATCACCATTTGATTGGCTAAAAGGCATTGAGTAAGTTCTCACTGTGGTCATGAACTCTGCCTGGAACTGGCAGCCTGGTTTTCGGGCTTCAGGCTGTCTTTGGTTTGAAGGTCAGGTTTCACTGGGGTCCCATCCTTGTCTGCCTAGGAATTTGTCTGTCTCCTGCCACTATCAATACTGTGGTAGTCACCATGTAGATATAGGCTGAGAAGATATGTTTCTGCTTATTTAGGAAAATAATTTGCATACATATGAAACATAGTAGTTCAAGTTATTATTAAAGCAATATATATGTATTGAAATAGGCAATAGCATGTAAGTTAGGAAAAGACAGAGAACTGTCCATTGGTGTGATTAAGGAAAGTATCACAGTTTACAGCCAGAAATGAACTGGAACTTGAAGTAAAGGGAAAGAGGAGGTACCAAAACAACAAGGATTCTAAGGCTTTTACTCTTCCCTCTCTGACTCAGCTCAAGGGCCAAGAGTTAAAGAAAAGACGTTAAAATTTCACCTCTTCCTAAGCCAGCCTCTGTTTGAGGTTTCAGACATGGATTATCTTGAAATTCTCCTCCTGCCTCTCTTTTCCACTCTGAATCATACATGGAATATAGATCATTGTCAAGAAGGGAAAATACCTGAAATTCTCACCCACTCCCTCATGTCACATGACATAAACATTCAAACAATTAATTAGAAAAACTGATTGGGGAAAGAAGTTGAGAAAAAAAGTTACTGGTATATCTAAATTTGTCTTTAGAAGTATGAACTCAGCAATCCAAGCCTAATAATTCATGAATTCTATTAAGTGTTCTTAAAGTCTATAGTGTGTCCAATCATGTTAACAAAAGCTTACTACAGTCCTGAGATTCATGCCAAAAGTAATGCAGGCAAGACATCTATAAAATATTGAGTACATTTTATAGTGCAGACAAAATCCTAAAAAGTTTTCATATATTATCACATTTAATTTTCAAGAAAATGTTTGAGTTCATTTGATAATTGAGAAAATGTATGTTAGGATACATTGAAATACTTTGCCTGAGTTTACAAAGGAAAACAGAACTAGAGATTCTAACCCAGTACTGTTTAAGTCCAAATACCACATTTTTCTCTCTTAAATAAATCTCATATTTATTGTCATTTTTAATGTGTATTGCTGTTTCCATCTGTCTTCTCTTTCTCCTTTTTTATCTAGAGGAGCTTCTAATTTTCTAATTTGTTTTTTTATTCAATAGATCTTAATTTGGGTGCCTAGTCTCAAGATCAGGCTCTTATCTCTCAGCTGTCACTAAGGTTTATCTCGAATCAGAAAAGCAGAGACAGATGTTGGAAGGCATCTGTGTGTTATGTAAAGGTACTCAATAATTATTTCCAATTATTGAGTACCTTTGTAATGCATTTCACATTTGTTTATAAATGTAAAATTGCAATTATTCTTGTTTTTAAATGGCTTTCTTCCAACAAAAGATGTGTTTTATTCTGTTTTTCCTTTCTTGAGTTTGAATGACCACATCCTTCAGGAGACCAATGTAGAATTATGCTCCAACATTCATTTCCAAGTTTAAGGCCAACCTCTCTACCTTTTCTTCAACACTACAGAAAAGGTAATGTGTTCTCCACAAATCCTCAAACCATGTCCACAGAGACAGTATCCAGAATAAAGGATGAATGATAGATGAACAGGATGGATGGATTGATGGAGGGATGGATGGATGAATGGATGGATGGAAAAACAGATGGATGGATTCAGTATGCATTCACAAACTACTTTTGACCATTATAAAAAAATGAAGTTACTCATAATAATTTGGCAACTTCACATGTTGAGTATCAATACATAAAATATTGTCAGCTTTCTTCATCTTTAAGTCTGGAAAATATATGGTCTTATTAATATAGTAACACTGAAAAAAGTTATTGACTATAGGTTCAATTTTCAGTGTAGTTTGCACATGAAAAATTTTTACTATAGCAAGTAACCTTAGTAATAATGTAAAATTAATTATTTAGATGAGACTACAAGTAATTTTGGCTTTATAACAATGTCTCTCCCATTTGGAAGAAATGTATCCTCGTTTAAGATAGAGAGAGAATCTCATTTTCAAGGATTGCTTTGAAACTATTTCCTCAACAGCTTGGTACAAGTATTAACAGGAAAAAAGAACATTGGTGGGAACAATTCTCTACTGAACAAGGGAGGATGTAACAGGACTCTTGCTAAAATATGGTCTTGATTCAGAGGCAGGAAAGGACTGACGAATCATCAAAACCATGGAAGAGAAAACTGGATATTGCTCATTAAGTTGCTGAAAGTGACATCATCATATAGCCCAATCTGTAATGTTAAAGTATTCACAGCTATCTCAATGTAAAATACATAGTTTTTTATGAGTATTTTTGGTATTTTATTTCCAGCTAAAGTCAGCAAGTGATGGTATGAATTTCCATTCATTTGGGGAAACAACTGAAACTAATTGAAGTTTTAGGAAAACCATATGCAATTGTGAAATGGTACATCAGGGAATTAGACATCTAGAACAATGTTAATTATATTTAGAGTGATGTTCTCAGGAAGCTGGGATGAGGAAGATTCTATTTGTTTCAAAATAGATGTTTAAACTTTTCTAGTGTATTGAAGTAAAAACAATGGAAATCAATTTAACATGTCTAACAAATGCAGGTGTGACATTATAATGAACCTCCTGAAATTGGCAGTATTTGACTATTTTTACCTACAAAAATGATAATTTCTATAGTATCTTAATATATTCTGCAGTAGATTTTACAAATTTAAAAAATGACAGGCATGCCTACTTCTAAAAGTATACATCTAATTATTTCAATTTTTGGTGGAAATTGTGTATCATCGCTCCTGTACCCGACATCCAGGGAGGCACTAGATAGGGATAAATCGGTCATTATAAGATACGATAAAATCTTCAGTTATTTTACTAACTTAGAAATAAAAATTTTAAAAAGGGGAGAAGGAAGCAAGAAAATCAGAGGAAATTATGCTCTGAAAAGAAACTACATCTTAAATATATATACATATATATATGCAAGGAAGCACTCATGAATGATATTGATTTTAAAGGAGACCCAAAAGGAAGCCAAAAACTTTGAAACAGCTGAGAACACATGATGAAACCTGAATGCTGTGTGCAGTAATTCCTTTCAAACTGTTCTCTGCTGGTTCTTAAAGGAAACTGAGGCTTGTTATCTAAAGCTACTATTTCTTTATAAGCCCCATGAAATTCAAATACAGTTTGAGAAATAGCCTGAAAGGCAGACGTAGGTACTCATTTCCCAGTTTGGTTCAGGTAGAAAAGCACCTGGATACTGCGAGCCCATTTTATAGAACACCATGAAATGTGGAATTCTTAAACCAAATAATTATTAAGCTCAAATAAACTAAATGTATGCCTGTGTCAAATCAAATATTGCTTTAGAATTGGGTGTAGGAAAATGTTTTTAAGTTATTTAAAAAAAGAAAAATTGAAAAAAATAGGCCGTTTTATATATTTTCTCTTCAAAAATTGCCATCATTTGACTTTCATGGTGAAATAACTTGACCTGGTTTATGAAACATTTGAGTTTTATGGCAACTGAATTTCAAAATAGCTATTCCAAACCACTTCCTTCAAAGGATTGCATGAAAACATAAAATTGTAATTTGCTTAAAGGAAAAAAAAAGTTGATCTCCTAGCTTTAATTTCCTATCAAAATTGTGTTTGGGGCTTTGCAATTTTTGTTTTAATTGAAAAAAAAAAATTCCCTTCCAAAAATATTGCCCTTTCAACAAGAATTCAGTTCTAAACAAATATCAGTCATCATAGAGGTAGTTTGACAGCTAACACCAAGACAAAAAAAGGGGCCCTTCTGATGTATCTCTTCCCTTTATAAACTTTAAATTGGATAGGAAGGTTTATTTTTACTTAGAGATTCCATATCTTTTCTCCTTTCTTCTTTTCCTAATTTATAACCATACTCTGTAAAGCTGGCTGCTTAACTGGCTATTTTTAACGTGAAAGAAACTAAACAAAAGCCCTTACAGTGCTGCTCAAATATCCAATATATTAAACAAAAGTCTATTGACACAGAAAAATAACCAAACAACTGCTAATGATTTTCCTATAATTTCCGTATTTTTATCCTGCTTTTCCTAAAGGTCTCGCCAAATTCCAGGGGATGTTTTGGTTTTCTCACTCTGGACATTAGAGCCATTCCTAGCGTGCAGCTGCAGCTCATTTGCAGCAGAGGTATCCGAAACGCCTAGCAGGCCCTGTGCATGGGCACTCTTCCTCTCTGACTTTTCTTGAACTGGTTTATTCTGCATATGAAAAAGAAGCCCTCCTAAAGTGGTTTTTATTGAACAGAATGGTAGCGGCTCAAAATGTTAATAAAATAGTGGGTTCAAGTGGGCAATTATATGAGACACATATAGATAACAATTAATTAAAATTATCTCCTTACTTCTAACAGAGGCTTGCTATTAGCTAACAAAGAGAACAGCCTGCCCCACGAGTCTCATCTAATATATAGCAAAGAAAAATAATAGTCTCATATTTAAGGTGAAAAGACAATCATACTGCAAAGTCTAGAAATGAACACCAAGATATCTCGACTTGGAAGATATCAATAATCACTCAATTTCTAATTAAGAATTTTCAGGATTATCAAGGCTCTTGCCTTGAAGCTAACCCTGATCTTTTCTTACTTCAAATCTCTTACATGCCATACCTAAATGTTTGCTATTCTGCTCTTCTAATTGAGAACATTAAATGCTTCTCTGTATAGATAAGAGTCTGGATTTAAATATGCCATATAGAAAAATCAGTCCTCTTATTGTTACTTGAGTATGGACTAGACACTCTCTGTACATTGTTTTGATTATATTGCTGTTAGGCTACATCAGTATTTTCAATACATTGGACTCAATGGAAAAGAGATAATGCAGACAAATCAAGACTATAGGCATAATACGGCTTCCCTGCTCAGCTTGCCCTCCCTCCATCCCCCAGACTCTGCTCCAGTCCTTGTAATTCAGCAGTTAACACAGAATCACATTAACAGTGTGGTGGGCTACTGCAGCACAAGTCTTTGCTAAGGCTTTTATGACCTATGTTTGCAAGTCTGTGGATTGTAGTCATGTTAATGGTAAACACTTGGTGCCCTCAGAGAAATTTTGCATTAATAAAACCTACAAAGCATAGTGCTGTTTCTTTGAAGTTGCTACTAAACATAATATTAGCTTGTGAAGCATTAGATGAGGAAATGAGCTCTATAAGGGCTCCTGCAGTAATAGCTCTAAATTGATTATTTCCTTCCCAAAATAAACTTGCCAGGCAGCCCTGTGGGCTTACTTCCGAAGACTTGCTCTGCCCAAGAATCTTATCACAAGGAAACGAACAGCAAAAACCCAGGCAAATATGATAAGGCACATTCGCAAGATTTTAATACAGTTATAACCTTTTCTTAATGAAACTAAGATCTCTTGAGAACAGCCATGAGTTAAATATTCTTTAATTGCATCCTAAACGTGAGAGAAGAAAGAACAGTGTTTTTTAATGTTATTGTATTACATAGTCAAGCACTGAAAATTCCCAGTTAAGTAGAAAAGAAAGCAAACGCAAACCTGTGTGAGTTGTGATGTGAAAATGTTCACATTTATGAGTCCTGTATAAAACCGTATGTAAAGAACAATTTTTCAAAAGACATCCAAAGAGCACAACCTTGAATTTAATAATGCTTTATTTGGGTGTCATTCACCTGCATCTTCTGTTTGAAACTAGAGTCAAAATGTTGCATTTTCTGTTGATAATCAGTTTTTAAAACTCTTTATTAAGATCTTTTGGCAATATATCTACATCAAAAATATTTCTTTAAAATAAAAAAGAAGCTGATTCAGGAAAAGCATTTTAGCATTCCTTGGACTTCTTCAATTGGTATTAGCCACACAAAAAAAGAAAGAATTTGGAACTGGGAATTCTTGTGGTTTGAGTTTCAATGAAGAAGAGGCCCCTTTTCACCCACAACAACTATGTTACAAGGATAGCTCTGTTTAAACACATTGTTGCTGCAGTTGTTTTCAGATAACGTATAAATATTGACTTTTGTAATTTGGAATAGTCAATTGCCCATCTAAATTTGTAGTTCTTCCCACATTTATTCTGGTTCACAATTGAATCCAATTTTCTCTTAGGACATTTAAAGGAAATTGACAATCTAATAAAAGAACAGATTTAAGACCACGGAAATCATTATCACTCTCTTTTCTTTTCAGAAAATACAATTATAACAATCTGGAAACATAATTTTTATTGTAAAAAGCATGTTTAAATAAAGTAAACCTAGATCTCAAATGCCATAATTCCCTTTTATAAGACCGACAATTGCCATGGCTTTCCCTTTACATTTTACCTTTGAAGAAGAAATAAGAAGTCAAAGCCATGGTTTTCTTATGCTATATAATTTTTAAATTCCTTTTGTAGACCTTAAAATGTATAGGTGGCCAAGGTGGTAGTTATAAAATACTTTCATTCAATTAGTATGTACTTCAGTAAATGTATATGCAAGGAATCTTTTTGCCTTCTTACTTTCTAGTGCCATGGTTATAAATGAGAAATTGAAAAGAAAAAAACACAGCTCCTTAAAGAACTTTTTATTTCTGAAGCAAAAAATAGATAAAGAACAACACTAAGGAGATAAGTTTAAGCACAGAAGGGGTTAGGTAGAAAATTTAAACAAGATCACTCAGAAATGCTATGGACTGAATTTTTTGCACCCAGCCCCATCCAAAGTCATATGTTGAAGCCAAATCCCCAATGTGATGACATTCAGAGGCAAGGCCTTTGGTCGTGAAGGATGGAGCCATCATGAATGGGATTAGTGTCCTTATAAGAAAAGACGTGAGAGAACTTGCTTCCTCCCTCTCTGCTCTCCACCAGGTGAGATACGATGAGAAGATGGCGTCTCCAAACTGAGAATCCAACCAGGCTGGTACCCTGATCTCAGACTTCCCAGCCTCTAGAACTGTGAGATATAAATTTCTGCTGGTTAAGGCTCTCAGTCTATAGTATTTTTATTAGAGAATCCCAGACTGAGTAAGGCAAGGAAGATCTCACTGAGAAAATGACATTTTTTAAACAAGGTGAAAGAGCTGAGGGAGGCAGGATGAAGATGTCCACGGGAAGAGCATTTCATAAGGGAAAGCAGAAGTGCAAAGACTCTACAGAGAGCATGTGCCTGTGTGTGTTAAGGGTGAAGAGACTGGAAATACTGGAGCAGCCCATGGGGGAAATGAGACACCCTATCTCTTAAGAGTTGTTTCTATGGCTGAGGTGTATTGCCACTGGATGCCTTTGAGTAAAGAAGTGGCATGGTCAGAATTATATTGTTAGAGGCCATCCCGTAATGGTATTTGGTACCATAGGCAGAATATCATAAACCAGGCCAAAAGTCACCATTATCACTGTTTCAGGACAGAAAAAATACCATCATTAACATATGTTGCTCCTGCAACCTATGTGTCTCTTCTTTACTTTCCAAATTATCCTCGGTAGGAAGATAAGGGGCAGAGAAAAAGGAAAACACTCAGTGGCTGTTAGAAAAAGTTAGGGGTAAGAGTGATATTCATGCACAGCTGCAATGCATTTTTCAAGTGTGAAAATTGCATATAAGCAAAAACGACTATGTCAAATGTAATTGCTTTGCATTCTCTTTCCTAGGTTTAAACAATCTATAAATACGTATTCAGAACTTAAGCTTATATTTGGAAAGTGACTATGTTTGTCTGTACGGAAATTTAGTAGCCTTTTAAACTGAAATAGAATGCAATTAACAAGCTATTTCAGATCAAAATATTTTACCCAATAGCCCATGTGTCATGGCCAAATTCAGCTATTCTGTTCACTACAATATTAATTATTAAGTGATGAGTCACCCAAATCTCAAGAAATGAGATTTGAATGTCTATTGCTAAAGCTTACAATGATCTTATCACCCTTGCTGAGGTTTATTCAAGTTAAATATGAGAATTTGTGACTGAAAATTCCCAGTACTTTTTTTTATTGTGAAATCTTTCCCAACCATTGCTTTGGTCGTGCAGTTTATTAAATTATTTCTTCAAGTATTGAACCCCATTCTCCACATAAGAATTCCCAATGTTTGCCCCTACAGATATCCAGCATCTTCAAAAGGTGAGGCAGATAATACCACTGGGTAGGAACATGGATCTCTCAAGGGAGTAAAAAGAGGCCACTCCCGCAGGTGCCCTGGAACTTTGGGCATATGACAATGAGCACAAAAAACTGCAGTAATGAGCAATTGCTTCTTTCAGAAAGACAACCTGACTTACTCTGTCTGCCCAATGGGCAAACCATTGACAGCCTTGTTATGCAATCAGTGTGTTGTACCTAATGTGGCCTGAGTGTCAACTTGTTAGCAATACTCTGTTGACCTTTCCAAAAATAGAAGAGGGGATAGAAAGGGAGAAAGAAAGAGAAAGAAAAGCAGAGAGAGAATGAAAAAGGGAGAGGAACAGGCTAAAAAGGGTTTAAAAAAATTGGGGGGAAAATAGTCTTTTAATAATCCTAATCAATTAGTATTGGAATACGAGTTATTGGTTTAGTTTCAGAGTAAGTTGGTTATCTTAAGAAAGTCAACAAATAAAACATTTCATGCTGCAGAATTATACTTTTTTTTTTTGAGATGGAGTCTTGCTCTGTCACCCAGGCTAGAGTACAGTGGTGCAATCTCGGCTCACTGCAACCTCCACATCCCAGGTTCAAGCGATTCTCTTGCCTCAGCCTCATGAGTAGCTGGGATTAGAGGCGCCTGCCACCGCACCCATCTAATTTTGTATTTTTAGTAGAGACGGGGTTTCACTATCTTGGCCAGGCTGGTCTCAAACTCCTTACCTGTGATCCACCCACCTTGGCCTCCCAAAGTGCTGGGATTATAGGCATGAGCAACTGTACCTGGCCAGAATTAGTCTTTTTATAATTAGGGTCACCGTATGCCAAATAGTAAAGTCCATTACTGTGTGTCTTTACAAGTGTTCTATATCTGCTGGCAACTCCCACACTGGGTGTCCACATCCTGTGTTCCTTGATCTTGTCTGAGTGAGAGGCCCGTGGCTGACAGATAACTATAAGTTCTCTTGCTTTCCTCACCTAGTTGTGTATAGCTTCTCCTCTACCCAGTTTCACAATTTAGCTATTTCATTTAATCCATTCAAGTTCAGGTCTCCCATGCTTTCAAAGTAATCTGATAAATGAGTCTGTGCTAATGGGTTGGGATTATGGCTAAAGGATTCTCAGTTTCTTTATGTAAAAAAGAAAGGCATATTTTTTTAATTTGAATTTTCATTTTTCCATAAGTTATTGGTATACAGGTGGTATTTGGAAGTTCATTAGTGGTGATTTGTGAGATTTTCGTGCACCCATCACCTGAACAGTATATACTGCACCGCATTTGTAGTCTCTTATCTCTTGTGCACCTCACACTCTTCCCCCAGAGTCCAAAGTCCATTGTAACATTTTTATGCCTTTGCATTCTCATAGCTTAGCTCCCACATGTCAGTGAGAACATACAATGTTTGGTTTTCCATCCCTGAATTACTTCACTTAGAATAATTATCTCCAATTTTATCCAAGTCACTGCAGTGCTGTTAATTCATTCCTTTTTACAGTGGAGTAGTAGTCCATCATATATATATATATATATATATATATATATATGTGTGTGTGTGTGTGTGTGTGTGTGTGTGTGTGTGTGTGTGTGTGTGTGTATGCCAGTTTTTTATCCACTCGTTGATTGATGGGCATTTGCGTTGGTTCAATGACTTTGCAATTATGAATTGTGCTGCTATAAACATGCGTGTGCAAGTATCTTTTCTGTATAATGACTTCTTTTCCTCTGGGTAGATACCCCATAGTGGGATTGCTGGATCAAATGGTAGTTCTACTATTAGTTCTTTAAAGAATCTCCCCACTGTTTTCTATAGTAGCTGTACTAGTTTACATTCCTAACAGCAGTATAGAAGTGTTCCCTGATCACCACATCCACACCAACATCTACTGTTTTTTTGATTTTTTGATTATGGCCATTCTTGCAGGAGTAAGGTGGTATCGCATTGCGGTTTTGATTTACATTTCCCTGATCATTAATGATGTTGAGCATTTTTTCATATGTTGGTTGGCCATTTGTATATTTTCTTTCGAGAATTGTCTATTCATGTTCTTAGCCCATACTCCCTACCTATCACAATGGTTTCAATCCAACTAGACCAACAAATATTTTAAAATTCTACATTTACTGCTTGGAAATTAAATCTGTAGGTAACATAAAGTACCTATGCATGCGATTTCAAAAAAACAATGGAACATATCAACTATGATATAAAGAAAATAACAGAGAGTCATTTATATAAAACTAAATGTTTATGTGAAGCTCTTTACTCTAGAAGGTACAGTGAAGTTAGTCAGATGTTTTCCCTTCTAACGTGGAATCATGGTGACTGGAGCATATATAAGTGTAGAGTGCTATGAGAAGTGCTGCTGGTAAACTCATTCTTCAAAATTGTGAACAACTCTAAGTAGATGTCATGCAAAGCAGAATTCGATCTTTCCTTGATTTATGCAATGCTTGTTATTACAGACACACCCAAGTGTGACCCCCAATTAGTCATCCCTTTTTACCTCTCTTTCTCCCCTTGAGTGTAGATGGAACCTGCAACTTGCTTCTAACCCATAGACTATGACAAAGTTCATGAGGTATCAATCCAGTGATTATTGCACACCACATGACAAAAATGAAGGAATTTAATACATGTCACTAGGGTTTCTCAAAGTTGATTTTGAGTTGATTAAGAAAGATATGATCTTGATTGGGCCTGGTCTCATCAGGCCAGTCCTTTAAATGAGAGTCTAGAGATCAGAGAGACTGGAAGCAGCAGAGTTCTCTCCATTGCTGGCGTTGAAGAAGCAAGTTGCTATGAGTTCTACAGCTGCAAGGGTATGAATTCTCTCCCTAACCATGTGAACTCAGAAGAGAACCTAATCCTTATATGAGGCCATATCTCTGGTCAATATCTTCATAGCATCTATGTGAGACCTTGAGCAGAGGACTCAGGCAAGTGTGTCCAAACTACTGGCCTATGACCCATAGAAACTATGAAATAATAAATACATGTTTTTTAAGCTGCATGATGATTTGTTACACAGCAAAAGAAAATAAACAGCTACATTTTTCAAATAATAAAATAATAAAGCATACAAAACTCCCTTCATGTATATATATGTAAAACATAGGCTGAGGTTCACATCATTCCAACGTTTCCACCTGCAGTAATATCCAATGTTAGTCAAAACATGTGAGAAGTCTTTCCTGTATAGACTATCCCTCTTACTGCAAGATGTCTGGCATTTCTGGACCCTAACCACTAACTGTCTGTAGCAACCCACCAATTACTATGTCAAAAGAAAAAAAAAAGATTGTAAAATATTTCAGATTCCCACTTTGGAGGCCCTATCTCATTATGTGAGATGCAATGACACACAAAGATATTAAGTCTTTATTGTTGGAGCTAAAGTTCTGATTCTGATTTATGCAAGGTTCTTCAATTTTGGGATGAGGGGAAATTAATAAAAACTTTCAGAAATTGACAAAGAGCTTGAGATCCATTTCTCTAGAGAGTAAAATGGACAGAAAAAATAACAGCAAAGTTTTATATAAAATTGTAGGGTGTACTGTATTTCCTGAAGGACATTATGGTTCCTTATGAATGTGTACTTCTTACCATAAGGGTAACAACTTCAGAGATGACTGAAGAAGATAAGGCAATGATAAGTAAATTGGGAAAGTTTTTTTTTTGAAAGTGAACAACTTCAGAGTTTGTGTTTTTAAACGTTCTCTTCTAGGTTATTAAATCAGCTAGCCAGACACCAGCTAATAAAATGTCTTCTTTCTTGTTCATTTGTTGCCCAAGAATGATCTGAGAAACTGAGGAAGCTTGATTAGATTCTTGAAGATAACAAAAGAGCAAATACAGTCATCTCAGTTTTACCATGTTTAATTAAAATCGGTTATAGAAAAACATGTTTCTTATCCTTCAGTTGTTTTATATTCAGCAAAGAAAATGAGAAAGTAAAATTCAGAAAATTAAGAAAGCAAGGACATTTTTTAAAAAAGCACTCAAAGGTACAAAGGAAAATCCTGGGTGCATAAACTGGAAAACAATAAAAATGAACATTATTAACATTTTTAGGGACTTTCTGTTTTCATGGTCCGTGACTACTTTGTTGAATGTATATCCCTAATGTTTTGCTCACTTCAATGATCTGATTTTGACTACCATAATATTGTTTGACCTTTTTATAAATTAATAGCATTTTCTGCCATAAGTATTGAAATTTTCCCCCAAAGAATGTCAGCTGTGTTTACTTTGCTGATGATTCTTTTCACCAGACAGAAGTTTATTTTGTTTGGATGGATAGTTTACTTTGGTTCATACACACTTTATGAATTCTGAGTTTAGGTCATTTAAGAAGTCCTCTCTTGGTCTAAAATAATAAATAAAATTATTGTTATTTTTTCCTAGAATTTATGTGGGTTTTTTTTTCTTTTACTGTTTAAATATTTGGTGTAAGGAGTGAGATAAAGACCCAAGTTTACTTAATTTTTTTCTAAATATTTTATCATTTTCTTATAAATTAAATTTTCAAGTGTTTGGGACTGTTCCTAGATTGTGTTTTGTTGCTCTGTATTTATTCATAAGGACTAAAGAATTTTAATTTTTGTTGCTTTATTACATATATTTTCAGAAACACTAAAACTAGTTCCTCATTATTCATTTTTTTTTTTCAGGATTCCCCAGAATATTTTGCTATGTTAATTCCTTCAGATGAGTTTTATATTAGATTATCAGTAGAAATAAAACAGATTCATTGTCTTAATGAATCTGTTATTTTAATAATTGATATTATATTGTATTTCCAGATAAATGTAGGTATGTTGATATCTTTATAATACCGATTTTTCCTTCCCAAGAATGTAGAGTATCTTTGTATTTTCTTCAGTCATTCTTTATGGTCCTCAGAAATGTTTTTTATTCTTTCTTTATGTAGATATTACACACCTTTTATGAAGCATATTTCCAGATATTTTGTGTTTGGAATTGGAATTGTAAATAAAACATTCTTTTCATTTATATTTTCTAATAAGCTATTGTTTATATATGGAAAAAATTTTTCCTAACTAAAATTTTTATAAAAGAGCTGTGACTTTGAATTTTCCCAGCATCTAATTTTTTTTCTGACTTTTTTTTTTAAGTTTCATAGGTACATGTGCAGGTTGGCTCTACAGATAAATTGCATGTTGTGGTGTACATATTATTTTGCAAACCAGGTAATACACATAATACCCAATAGGTAGTTTTTGATCCTCAGCCTCCTCTTACCCTCCACCTTCAAGTCTCTTTGTAAGTCTCTAAGAAATCGTTTTGTAAATCTAGGCTCTACTGCGTTAGGTGCATATATATTTAGGAGAGTTAAATCTTGTTGAATTGAAACTTTTACCATGGTGAAATGCCCTTGTCTTTTTTGATCATTGTTTGTTTAAAGTCTGTTTGGTCTGAAATTAAAATATAGGAACTCCTGCATTTTGTTTTGTTTTCTGTTGGCTTGTGAGACTTTTCTTCATCCCTTTACTTTGAACCTATGGGTGTTACTGCAATTGAGATGGTTCTCTTGAAGACAACATACTATTGGGTTATTCTTCTTTATCCAACTTGCTACTCTGTGCCATTTATTTGCAGCATTTAGCCCATTTACATTCAAGGTTAATATTGATATGTGCCGATTTGATTCTGTCATCCTGATGTTACCTGGTTATTATGCAGACTTGATTGTGCAGTTGCTTTCAAATGTCAATGGTCTAGGTACCTAATTGCATTTTTGTGGAGGCCAATAATGGTCTTTCATTTCCATGTTTAGCACCTCTTGTAAGATAAGTCGTGTGGTAATGAATTCCTCAGCATTTACTTGTCTGAAAAAGATTTTACTTCTCTTTTGCTTATGAAGCTTAGTTTGGCTGGATAGTAAATTATTAGTTGGAGTTTCTTTCATTTAAGAATGCTAAATATAGGCTCCAATCTCTTTTGACTTATTTGGTTTATGCTAAAAGGTCCACTGTTAGTCTGATGGGCTTCTCTTTTAAGTGACCTGTGCCTTCTCTCTAGCTGCCTTTAACATTTTTTCTTTCATTTTGACCTTGGAGAATCTGAGGACTGTGTGTCTTGGGGATGGTCTTCTTGTATAGCATCTCACAGGGGTTCTCTGCACTTCCTGTATTTGAATGTTGGCCTCTCTAGTGAGGTTGGGGAAGTTTTCATTGGTATCTTCAAATACGTTTTTCAAATTGCTTGCTTTCTCTCCCTCTATCAGGGACACCAAGTGAGTCTTACATTTGGTCTTCTACATAGTCTCATATTTCTCAGAGATGTTGTTCATTCTTTTTTGTTTTTTCTCTATTTTTGTATGACTAATTTAGTTCAAACAACGAGACTTTGAGCTCTATAAATCTTTCCTCAGCTTGGTATGTTCTGTTGTTAATATTTGCAAATTGTATTGTGAAATTCTTGTAGTGTGTTTTCAGCTCTATCACACCAGTTTGATTGTTTCTTAAAATGGCTATTTAGTCTTTCAGCTCCTGTATCATTTTATTGTAGTCCTTGTCTCCTAGAAAAGGAGATATCTAGATCAAATTCATGGATGGTCATGTTGAAAGACCTAACATACAGTCTACTGTAATAGTAAGGGTGAGTGATACTTTTTGCAATAGTCTAGATCTCTCTGAGTTTGATCTTCACAACACGTATAGCTACTTTGTTTAACTGAAGAACCTTACAAAATCTCTGCTTTTTCAATAATTTTTAAAGTTTATTGCTTACAACAGTGGGTCAGATGCAATCCTTGGTTATTGGACTTTCTCCATTCTCTTTATCCTCTGCTGGAAAATTGGGAACTGTTCATAGAAAGATTTTATGAGCCAGACCTGGAAATAACAATAGCACTTCTATTCACACTATATTCCTAAGAAATCAATCACATGGCCACAAGCAGAGGAAACAAAAATATACACTAGCTGGATATCTAAGAGGGAGATGAAGTGAGATTTGTGAGCAGCTGGCCAGTCTCTTTCAAGGATATCTAGCAAATAAAATGCCTTGAATCATGCTGACAATTTTCCCCAAAGCAGCAAGTTTTCTTTAGAAGAGGAAGCAGAACCAGTAATAAGGCAAGTTAGAATTGGGACATCTGCTTTTGAGGGGTTCACGGCACAAAACAAAAACCCAAAGAAACTCTTCTTTGAAAGTACGAACGGCTAACACAAGAAGATATTGTCACACTGGATCTGCTTACCTGCAGAGCAAGTTTTCCAGACAAGAAAAATAAACCATGCAAAGATGAAGTTCTGATTTGGGTCTAGCTTACTCCACACTCTCATCTGGTTGCTGGGCTTCTGAGAAAGCATCTAATCCTTTCACCTGTGGTCTTCAAAGAGGAAGCCTCATTGCTATTTACAGATATATTAGAAAAAAAATCTATTAATCTTTTCTCAATAAGGAATTCAAGGCAAAAAAGAATAAAGTTATAAAAGTAAGATCTACAAAACATTTTATTAAGCAAGAAGCACAGAAAGAATTACGTTTGATTCACCAGAGAAAATATTTTAAAACATATTACATAGGTTACTTATTGCTATGCAACAAATCACTCCAATAAGTGTAATATTTTCTTACTGCTCATGCGTCTGTGAATCTACTGGGATCTGATTGACATAAGCTGGGTTCTATTTGGAAGCTCTTTTTGTCACCACGTCTCTATTAATTACCTAGGGTAGCTCTGCTGACCAGCAGACTACCCACCGTTATATTATTTCCATGATCTGGCAGAAAGAAAAGAAAGCAAGCAAGTACATGTGAGGTCTTCAAGGCTTGCACTTGGCATACAAACTGTGACTTTTGCTCATATGTCATCAGCCAAAGCAAGTCACATAGCCAAGTCCAGAAACAAGATGAAATGAGTTTATGCCATCTATGATGATGAGGCCATAGCAAGGGAACAGATACAAGAAGAGGTGAAGAAATGAGGACAATAATGCAATTGAACACAATTTATTTTAACAAAATTTAAGTAACAACTCCAGGATAAAAGACAGACATAATAAGGAAATTTTCTTCTTTCCTTTTTCATCAGTACATGTCCAGATGTTGGTGTTTTACAATTTATATGTAACCTCTTTGAATCTTTGGACTCAGTTCAAAAATTCTTATCTATCAATGTGTCTTTTCAGTGTTAGATCAGTATGTTCAAAGAGATGAGAAAAAGGAATGGTGTTCAGGAAAAAAATTAAATGCAGCTGAACATGAAAAACCCTATAATTATAAATTTTACAAAATCAATTTAAAACTCATTATAACAATACAGAGAAAACCTATTAATGTAGAAGATTCAGTTAGACCTCTGGTGACCTACCTTGAAGCACTCTGCCATGTTGCAGAAGAAAGCAAATGAAACAGCAGCAGAGAAGGCATTACGTTGGAGGACAGCACACAGAGATCCAAATTTGATCAATAATTCTGAAAACTAGAGCAGAAAATTACAGAAATAAAGTATTAACAGAAAAAAATTGAATTGAATCTAAAGATTTAAAGAGGTTACATCTGAGGAGTAAAACACCAACCCAGATATACAGTGTTGAGTAGTGAAAGACAGCCAGCCTATGGGTGGGAAAAGTGTAATCCCACAAGGGAGAACAATTAAACTGAGGTAGGGCCTCTTCTGCACCACACCAATGCTACAGCATGGGGAAAATGCCTACAAATGCATCAGGGGAACACATTTTAAGCCATATGCCTTATGTTCACTGAAGTTTTGTTTCATATGTAAAAGTAACTGAAAGAATATCATCTATTTATTTGTCATGGAAAAAGAAAATCAAGAAACTGTTCTATTAAGGTTTATCTGTATGTGTAAAAGGGGAAGTTATGGTATAAGAAGAGTAGAAGTGAGTCTCAGAAAATATTTAAATATAGCATTGAGTATAAGCAATTGTTTAACAACATTATATCAGAAAGTACATTTTAACACTATTTGAAAGAAAAGTAAATGAATCCTCACACAGTAATAAAATAATACTTTAAAATAAGCTGGGTAAAAAATTTTGGATTTTATCTTTTTAAAAGAATATGATGGGAAAGAACAAAATAAGTTTATGACACAATTATAACTCATGAATTTTCAAGCTGAATAATAATAAAATATGGAATCAAATAATCAAAACCTAGTTTTTTCAAAAGAAGGAAAACAACGGTAGTAGGGCACTCTTGTAGCTCCCTGTCCCTGTTAATCAAGCAAAAAAAAAAATGAAGATCTGGGTAGCGTATCAGTTAGAATGCCTCGGCCAATAACAGAAAACAGAATTCAAACTTTTAAAAATTGGGGAAAATATTTATTTCCTTTTTTCTTTTTAATTTTTTTGGTCTTTAATTAAAGGAAGTTAGATGAAAAGCAATGATTTCAGGATATCAGAAAAGACCAACTTATCTTTAATCATCTGCTCTGCAGTTTTCCCTATGACTAACTCCCTTCCTGGTTGCAAGATTAAAATCACACTTTTCATCCACACATGCAGACATTGCAAAGTCCTGGGGAAGAAAATGGATAATTAATTCCTTATTTCTCTGTGTGTGTGTCTCTGTTTCTATCTCTCTCTCTCTCTCTGAATGAAAAAGTACTGTATACTCAATATCTCTCCAGCAAATTTCTCTTGGATTTATGTTGGTCACTCTATCAGCAGAGACAATTTGCTATTAAACAATAATCAATTAGGTAAGCATTCTGCTAATGAAGATTGATAAATAAGCCTAAGGAAAACTAAAAGCAATAAATATGAAGGAAGAATATATTAATTTTTTAAACAATAGAATTAATAATTTTCATAGATATTTTGCCAGAAATTAAACCAACAACAGACAAACTCTTAGTGTAATAAATAATGTATAAATATATAAAATTAGAAATAAAGGTAGAGATATTACCATGGTTTTACAGCATTTTTTTTTTAAATAAGATACTTAACAAAATATGTAAAATGAGCATACTGGGGAAAAATAGACAGGATTCTATTTTATTGACAATTGTCAGTTCAAAAAACACAAGGGCAAAATGTTCCAGAGCAACAAGAACTCTCGGGAACTGCAATGAAAAGTGGAAAAGGATGCAGTCACTTAGGAAATCTGGGAATCTATACCAAAACTGAGCATATGCTTCCCCAGCAATTCCACTCCTAAGTACATACCTGATAGAAATTTACACACCAACAGACATGGAAAAGTATGTTCAGTAACATTATTTAAATAATCCCTAACTGAAACCAACTCAAATGCCATCTATTATGGAATACATAAATAAATTGTGTACATATAAAATGGAATCCTACACAATAATGAAAAAAATAGCTAAACCCAACCAAATCAAAAATACAATGTTGAACAAAATAATATAGACACAGAAAAGTGAATTTCCAAATAAAGCATAGCTAATTTACAGTGACAAACAATAGACTACTGGTTATCCCCAAGGGGATTAATGACAGCCAGAGGGCCTGAGAGAGGTATCTGGGGATACCAGTAATGTTCTGTGTATTCATTACATGCATATGTTTATTTTATAGAAATCCATTGAGCTATACATTTATTTTGTGCATTTCCCTACATATGTTATACTTTAATAAAAAGTTAACTTAAAATTGTTTTTCAAACAGCTTGATTTCAAAATCTTCTGCAATTCGCTAGGTATATTGCTCTGCGCAAGGTATATAACCTCTCTGAGCCTCAATTTCCCCATCTGTGTATCAGAGATAATAATTTTTCCCTCTTCATGTAGTTGTTGTGAAGGTTAGATAAAATTATTCATGCTTTGGGAGACCCAGGCAGGTGGATTGCTGAGATCAGGAGTAGAGACCAGCCTGGCCAACATGGTGATCCCCATCTATACTAAAAATACAAAAAAAATTATCGGGGTGTGGTGGCAGGTGCCTGGAATTCCAGCTACTCAGGAGGCTGAGGTAGGAACATCGCTTGAACCTGGGAGGCGGAGGTTGCAGTGAGTCAAGATTGCACCAGGGCACTCCAACCTGGGAGACAGAGTGAGACTCTATCTCAAAACAAAAAATTATTCATGCAAAATGTTCAGCACGGTGTCTTGTATCTAGAAAGCACTGAGTAATTGATACCATAATTGAGAATTATTAACAGTTTATGTATAAGGCCTAAAAAAGGAAATGGAAACATTTTACTTACATGACCTGAATATATTAAAAAATGATGTTTATAGATAATATAATATTATGCTTATAAATAGATTCAGGAACAGATAGGAAGGCTCAGGATTTTACAGATGTCAATATTTTCTGTTATTAGATAACACATTGAATATAATTTTAACAAAAATTCCAAGTGGCCCTTTCCTTGGACAGAAAATAAAATTATTCTGAAGTTCATTGAAATGACTGGTGATGACCAACTAATAGTTGAGAGTAAATGGTTCTTAGGGCAAGTGTTATATTTGTAATTATTTCCCTTTTGTGCAGCGTCTAGCGCAATTTCTCATAAGTAATTATGGGGGAAAAAATGACATGAAGAGAAAAAAAAGACAAAGAGAAAAAGAAAAAAGGACATGAAGATATAGTAGTAACTTGTAAGATTACATGATCATTCCTCATGCCCAAGTTCAGATAAGCCAGAAATGATATTGAGATAAGCATTTGGAAATCTGGCCTTCCAGAAATAAAGAACAGATTTTTACAAAATACAAGGGCTAAAGGGCAACTTGTATGTCCTCCTAATATGTATACCTAAATATCATAATCAATATTTTTATAATAATTTCTTATGTACAGAAAATTTGTTTCCAAGTGTAATAATAATTGATAATAATGAAAACTGAAAGCATCTTAAATGTTCAAATGTAGGGGATTGACTGAAATAAATTTTGTAATCATTATAATTTACTATTATTAAATATTATACAGTGTTTAAAAATCAGCATTACTCACAAGCTTTAAATATGTAATGACATGAAAACATTGCTGACATATTGCTAAATAAAAGTAGGAAGGCCTATGTACAAAAATATACATTGCGTAAATATATAAAGAGATAAGGCCAGGCACGGTGGTTCACACCTGTAATCCCAGCACTTTGGGAGGCTGAGGCAGGTGGATCACCTGAGGTCAGGAGTTCGAGACCAGCCTGGCCAACATGGGGAAACTCTGTCTCTACTAAAAATACAAAAAAAAAATAGCCACGTGAGGTGGTAGACACCTGTGATCCCAGCTACTTGGGAGGCTGAGGCACAAGAATCTCTTGAACTTGGGAGGTGGCAGAGGTTGTAGTGAGCCGAGACTGTGCCATTGCACTCCAGCCTGGGCAACAAGAATGAAACTTTGTCTCAAAATAAATAAATAAATAAATAAAATAAAAAATAAATAAATGAAAAAAAAGATAGAGTCCAAGAAAAACTATAGCAAAATCCTTAAAAGTAGTTACTTGTGTGTGATGAAGTCCAAGTACATTTTTATTTGTTCTTTTCTGTTTTCTGAATCGAACCTATATTACTTTATTAATTAGAAAATTGTGAAAATGCTCTTTTTCTAAAGAAAGAACAAAAATCTAGGAAAATCACAGAAAAACATTAGGTGCTAGTCAGATTTATGTTCACTGTGAAGTCTAGTCATGTTCCTTTTTAGCATGCTTTATCTGGTCAAGTCCATTTAACTTATAAGTTTTTATAAATGGAAAATGGCAATATTATTAAATTAGTTCTTACCTAAGGATAGAATAAACAAGCAGAGTCATACATATTAAACTCCCCAAAAGGAGATCAAGTGAGTCAAGAGGTGTAATATATTAGAACTGCAAGGAAAAATAGTCATAAGAACCTGCCAAGGCTGGTTCTTGCCTGAATTAGGTGTCTTGCACGAGATTATAGCTAAAGCCAGTAGCAGAACAGCAATAAAGCTCTAGCAGCACTAGCAATAATGAATATTTAAATGTGTGATGTTTCAAAATAGTAATGCAATTACAACTTCTTTTTGAAAGTCATTTCCTTTCATTATTATTTACTTATTCATATGCACTATCAACCATTCACTCAACAAGTCTTTACTAAGTGTCTAATATGTGTCCTGCTATTGGTTGTGTGTTGGGGCTGCAATGATGATGAGTCAGCATGCAAAGAACTCCCCAGAGGTTGTTCAGTGATGGAGAACCATGTGCTCCTGAATGTTCTCCCATATCCTAGTGTAAGTCACAGTTGCTTGTGCCATAGCCCCATGGCACAGCACAAAGAAAACAAGCAGAAAGGTGGTAGGAGTCTCAGGTGGGGAGGGTAATTTCATCTATCATCTGGCTTCCATTTAGGAAAAAATTAAAACATGACATATTAACTTTAATCTTAATCTTAAAGATCTCCAGAATCTCGTTGCCTCATTTATTTAATATTTTTTATCCAATTCCTGTTTTCTGAAATAAGTGAGGTCCACACTAAGCCCTAAGAAACGTCTTCAGTATGAAATTGGTGTTTTTTCTACTACTAAAATTTTTATTCTAAAATCCAATTAATATCAAAAGAATCTTAATATCTTTTCCTGCATTGTTTTTTTTTCCATTATGCTTTACTAAGTCTTCAAAATAATATTCTTCTTTGGTTTTTTAAAAATTTTAGGGTAAGTTATGATAGGATATTATGTTTTAGTTGTTAATTCTTATTTTGTAACTAGTAGGAAAATACATATTGTATTCAACTGTAATCATGGTGAATTGACCCATTTCAAAATGTCTTCACAGAATGAACTACTTAAAATTATAAAATTATATTAATTAGCATGATAATATTCTACTAAATATATTTCTATACCATCTCTTATGTGCCTCTCTTAATACATGATTGCTACCACCAAAGTAATATAAGAACAACAAAAAATTATCACTTGGTTTTCTAAAACGACTATAAATCTCAAATTTCATCAGTATCTCTCACACACTGGAGAATTTTAGGAATGAATAAATAAGAAATTAGTCTGCGGAATGTTATATCGTCTATGTGAATTGCTATTTTTGATATGCTTAATGGACCCCTGCTTATTTCCTAACAATGCCCTTTATTTGTTCAATAGCAACATTGCCACATCAGTTTTCTTTGGAAACCATTTGGCATATTTTTTCTATTTTTTATTTTCTTTTTAATTCTTGAATTTTTATTTAAATTTGATGTACAACAAGCTGATATAAATGCATAGTTAAAGGAATAATAAAATGGTCACTTATGAATTCACCACCTAGTTTAAGGAGTGGAACATTACCAGTACCTCCTCCCTGATCGCATTTCCCCCAGGGGCCATACTATAATGAATTCTGAGCAAATCTTTCTCTTTCTTTTAATTTTTTGTTTATTATTTATTATTTTTTATTTTCTTTTTTTTTATTATACTTTAAATTCTGGGATACATTTACAAAACATGCATGTTTGTTACATAGGTATACACGTGCCATGGTGGTTTGCTGAATTCATCAAGTCATCATCTACATTAGGTATTTCTCTTGATGCTATCCCTCTCCTTGCCCCCCAGCCCCCCACAGGTCTTCGTGTGTGATGTTACCCTCCCTGTGTTCACGTGTTCTCATTGTTCAACTCTCACTTATGAGTGAAAACATGCAGTATTTGGTTTTCTGTTCTTATGTTTGTTTGCTGAGAATAATGGTTTCTAGCTTTATCCACGTCCCTGCAAAAGACACCAACTCATCCTATGTTATGGCTGCATAGTATTCCATGGTTTATATGTGCCACATTGTCTTTATCCAGTCTATCATTAATGGGCATTTGGGTTGGTTCCAAGTCTTTGCTATTGTAAATCCTGCTGCAATAAACATACATGTGCATATGCCTTTATAATAAAATAATTTATAATCCTTTGGGTATATATCCAGTAATGGGATTACTGGATCAAATGATATTTCGGGCTCTAGATCCTTGAGGAATGGCCACACTGTCTTCTGCGATGGTTGAACTGATTTACACTTCCACCAACACTGTAAATGCATTCCTATTTCTCCATATCTTCTCCAGCAACTGTTGTTTCCTGACTTTTTAATAATCACCATTCTAACTAATGTGAGATGTTATCTCATTGTGGTTTTGATTTGCATTTCTCTAATGCCCAGTGACGATGAGTTTTTTTTCATCTGTCTTGGCCACATAAATGTCTTCTTTTTAGAAGTGTCTGTTCTTATCCTTTGCCCACTTTTTGATGGTTTTTTTTTTCTTGTAAATTTGTTTAAGTTCCTTGTAGATTCTGGATATTAGACCTTTGTCAGATGGATAGATTGCAAACATTTTCTCCTATTCTGTAGGTTGCCTGTTTACTCTGATGATAGTTTATTTTGCTGTGCAGAAGCTCTTTGTTTTAATTAGATCCCATTTGTCAATTTTGGCTTTTGTTGCCCTTGCTTTTGGTGTTCGAGTCATGAAATCTTTGCCCGTGTCTATGCCCTGAATGGTATTGCCTAAGTTTTCTTCTAGGGTTTTTATGGTATTAGGTCTTACATTTAAGTCTTTAATCCATCTTGAGTTAATTTTTGTATAAGGTATAAGGAAGGGGTCATTTTAGTTTTCTGCATATGGCTAGCCAGTTTTACCAACACCATTTATTAAATAAAGAATCCTTTCCCCATTGCTTGTTTTGGTCAGGTTTGTCAAGGATCGGATCGTTGTAGATGTGTGGTGCTATTTCTGAGGCCTCTGTTCTATTCCATTGGTCTATATATCTGTTTTGGTACCAGTACCATGCTGTTTTGGTTACTGTAGCCTTGTAGTATAGTTTGAAGTCAGGCAGCGTGATGCCTTCAACTTTGTGCTTTTTGCCTAGAATTGTCTTGACTATACAAGCTCTTTTTTCGTTCCATATAATATTTAAAGTAATTTTTTCTAATTCTGTGAAGAAAATCAATGGTAGCTTGATGGGGATAGCATTGAATCTATAAATTACTTTGGGCAATATGGCCATTTTCATGATATTGATACTTCCTATCCATGATCATGGAATATTTTTCCATTTGTTTGTGTCCTCTCTTATTTCCTTGAGCAGTGGTTTGTTGTTCTTGAAGAGGTCCTTCACATCCCTTGTACATTGTATTCCTAGGTATTTTATTCTCTTTGTAGCAATTGTGAATGAGAGTTCACTCATGATTTGGATCTCTGTTCCTCTACTATTGATGTATAGGAATGCTTGTGATTTTTGCACATTGATTTTATGTCCTGAGACTTTGCCGAAGTTGCTTATCAGCTTAAGGAGATTTTGGGCTGAGACAATGGAGTTTTCTAAGCATATAATCATGTCATCTGCAAACGGACAATTTGACTTCCTCTCTTCCTATTTGAATACCACTTATTTCTTTCTCTTGCCTGGTTACCCTGGCCAGGACTTCCAATACTATGTCGAATGGGAGTAATGAGAGAGGGCATCCTTGTCTTGTGCCAGTTTTCAAAGGGAATGCTTCCAGTTTTTGACCATTCAGTATGATATTGTCTGTGGGTTTGTCATAAATAGCTCTTATTATTTGAGGTATGTCCCATCAATACCTAGTTTGTCGAAAGTTTTTAGCATGAAAGTGTCTTGAATTTTATTGAAGGCCTTTTCTGCATCTATTGAGATAATCATGTAGTTTTTTCATTGGTTCTGTTTATGTGATGGACTACATTTATTGATTTGTGTATGCTAAACCAGCCTTTCATCCCAGGGATGAAGATGACTTGATCGTTGTCAATAAGCTTTTTGGTGTGCTGCTCGATTTGGTTTGCCAGTATTTTATTGAGAGTTTTCACATTGATGTTCATCAGGTATATTGGCCTGAAATGTTTTTGTTGTTGTTGTTTCTCTTTCTTTTCTTCACATCTTTAAAACACATGTGTCAGTACTTTTAAAAATATACTATTTTTGAGCTTTATGTAAAAGGATTCAGAAATTATATTTTCTATGAGAGTTTGCTTTTTTCCTAATGATAATGCTACAGATATTTACCCAATGTTATTTGAGAATATATATTTTTTGTATGAATGCTCTAGGATTTATTTATCCATTCCACTAATAATGAGCATGTGGGTCCTTCTCAGAACTTTGCTATCATCATCAATGCTGATATGAAATCATCTGAGTACATCTTCTGATATCTAAATGTAAGAGACTGAGCCATAGTAGTTGGCACTGGAGCAAAAGAGTTTCTAGGTAGCTTAAAGGTGTTGTCCAAATGCAGATGAATGTATTAGTTGGTACTGCTACTGTAACAAAGTACCACAAACAGTGGCTTAAAACAATATAATATATTATCTTATAGTTCTAGAGGTCAGAAGTTCAAAACTGACCTCACTGGGCTAAAATCAAGTTGTTAGCAGAGCTGTGATTATTTCTGAAGGATCCATTTTCTTGCCTTTTTCAGTTTCTACAGGCGGCCCACATTTCTTAGCTCATAGCCACCTTCTTTTTTCAAAGTTATCAAAGGTCTGTTTAGTCTTTCTCATATAGCATCACTCTGTCATTTATTTTCTTGCCTCTTGCTTTCACAATTAAGAATCCTTGTGGTTACACTGGGCCCACTAGGATAATCACACTATTTAAGGTCAATTGGCTAGCAAGGTAAATTCCATCAACTACCTTGATTCCCCTTGTCATGTATCATAACATATCTACAAGTGTGAGATTATAAAATACATAAATCTGAGAGGTCATTATTCCACTTACTGTAGAATATTCTTTAAAAAAAAAAAAAAAGAATGTGGCTGTGGGAAGTGGAGCAAATACCAATAAGATTTATAGAAAATCCTCCATGTTTTTAAGAGAATGGGATAAATGAAAATGTTGTCAGTTTAGACTAAAAGACACTGAGAAAGTTCAAAATGAAAAGAGATGTCTGGGTCCCCAACTTTTCTATACGCAGGAACCAGGCTTAGAAAACTATTCAATGGTAAGGAAGGGTCTTTCTTGTGAACCAGGAAGGTCTTCTCAATGGCAGATTCAAGAACTCAGGAGGGAGGAAACTGAGCTGTAGTCAGCAAATTGTTCTCAGGGAGCAAACTGAGCTCTAGTAAGAAACATTGCTTGTGTTCAGAGCAGGAAATCCTGACACCAAATGCTCGGCTAGATTTCAGAGTTGCTATGAGCCTGTGACTGCTAGGTTCCTCTCATTCCTTCATAATTTAAACAGAAGAGTCTTTTATGGTTCTCCTGCTCCTCTCTCACCTACCACCAGGAATGGAAGTAGCAGTAGGGGAGATTACATGTCTCTTTTATTCACACATCATCTCTGAATCAAAAGTAGCTACACCCAAGAAGCTTTTTCTAGTTCTGGACCTGATACAATTCACAAGATTATGAACTTCAAACCTGGTAAGACCTTTGGGCTTAAAAGGAGGCGAATGTACTCCTCAAGGACCTAGAAATAGAAATTCCATTTGACCCAGCAATCCCATTACTGGGTATATATCCAAAGGATTATAAATTTTTCTACTATAAGGACACATGCACACAAATGTTCATTGCATCACACATCACAGTTTACAATAGCAAAGACCTGGAACCAACCCAAATGCCCATCGATGATAGACTGGACAGGGAAAATGTGGCACATATACACCAAGGAATATTATGCAGCCATCAAAAACGATGAGTTCGTGTCCATTGTAGGGACATGGATGAACCTGGAAACCATCATTCTCAGCAAACTGACACAAGAACAGAAAACCAAACACCGCATGTTCTCACTCATAGGCAGGTGTTGAACAATGAGGACATATGGACACAGGGAGGGGAGCATCACACATTGGGGTCTGTTGGGGGGAAATAGGGGAGGGACAGCAGGGGGTGGGGAGTTGGGGAAAGATAGTATGGGGAGAAATGCCAGATATAGGTAAAGGGGAGGAAGGCAGCAAATCACACTGCCATGTTCTTCACAATCTTGCATGTTCTTCACATGTACCCCAAAACCTAAAATGCAATTAAAAAAAAAGAAAAGAAGAAAAAAAATGATATTGATTGGTAATTAGAAAAATACACTATCAGAGGTAAAGGGATAGAAAATGTAGTCCAGCTATTTCCCAAAGTATGGGTTCTATATGTACAAAATAATTTCTTATTTATTATAAATTCAGACTACTAGGTTCCATGTCAAAACTAATTAATTTCAAGCCAAGGGTGAAATCCAAGAAACTGCATTTTTTTCTTTTTTCTTTTTTTGAGACAGAATCTCACCCTGTTGCCCAGGCTGGAGTGCAATGGCACAGTCTTGGCTCACTGCAACCTCTTCCTCCTGGGTTCAAGCAATTCTCCTGCTTCAGCCTCCTGAGTAGCTAGGATTACAGGTGCGTGTGCTACCATGCCCAGCTAATTTTTTGTATCTTTAGTAGAGATGGGTTTTCACCATGTTGGCCAGGCTGGTCTCGAACTCCTGACCTCATGATCCATCAGCCATGGCCTCCCGAAGTGCTGGGATTACAGGCGTGAGCCACTGCGCCTGGCCAGAATCTGCATTTTTAACAAGCTCCTTAAAATGATATGCGCATTAAGGTTTGGGAACCATGCTACTCCTTCATGTGACAGGACATAATTTGAGAGAAGCCAAGTGATTTGGCTGAAGTGGACAGCCAGTCAGAGGCAGAAACTGGACTCATGCTTAAATCTTGACTCCCAAGCTACAATTTTTTTTTTAGTTATAAGTAGTTTGTATTTATTTGTAAATTCCCAATAAGGGAATTTGAAAGAAAAAAAAAAGGAGACAAGTGTATTTTACCTATGGAAGAGGCAAAAATCATTGGGACCAGAAGGTAGATTTTGGTAGATTGCCAAAGAAATGGTCCCCAAAGTAAGTGCCCCCAGCATCCATATTCTTCTATACTTCCCTCATTTATTGACTTCACTGAGCTAGATGAACTGCTCTGGCGATCAGAACATGGGATATCATGGGATATCATGAAATGTAACATAAATAGAGACTTGATAACAATTGCGTATTGCACATGAGGCATTACAGTCTTAGAAGCTGCCACCACTATGTGAGAATGCCGTTTCTAGCCTTCTTAAGGATGAAAAATCACATACAGAAGCTCAACCATTTTAGCTATCTCAGCTGAGCCCCAGTCATCCCCAAGCTAAATGCAACAAAAGTGAGCTGACGCAAGGCTCAGCCAACTGATAGAATTAAAAAGAACTTATTAAATTGTTTTTATTTAAACAATTGTCTTTGATATACCAGTAGACAATTGCTACAGGAATGTACTTGTAATTAAGATGCAACTTTTTGGCTGGGCACAATGGCTGTCACTTGTAATCCCAGGGCTTTGAGAAGCTGAGGTGAGAGGATTGTTTGAGGCCAGGAGTTTGAGATCAGTCTGGACAATGTAGCAAGACCCCATCTCTACAAAAAATTTAAAAATTAGGTAGGCATGTTGGTACACACCAGTAGTCCCAGCTTTTCAGGAGGCTGAGGTGGGAGGAGTGCTTGAGTCTGGAAATTAAAGGGTATAATGAGTTAAGATTTTGCCACTACACTCCAGCTTAGGCAGCAAAGCAAGACATAGTCTTTTAAAAAATTGCAACTCAAAAAATATCTATCATATTTCTTCAAAATTTATTCAGTGGGGTTTTTATTCTTGTTCCTATATGAAAATTTTGGCGGGTTCATGATTTTTTCCCCTTTTTTTAGATAATAAACTCTCACACAGTATCAATTCAGAAGTTGAAATTCCACTGTAAAGTATTAATCAGAATGGGGAACTTGATTTAACGCAAATCTTCCCCCTTTACCATTTAGGCCTCCTGCTTGCCAGAAGCCTAAAAATCTGAAATGGGTAGAGGAGGTGACAATACTGAGCATCTTCTCTTTGTCTCTACCTGGCACATTCTTTCTTGCCCTCACAACTCAGAAGGAGGAGATGGAGGACACACTAAGAAGCTTTCATCTCATCCTCTTAAGTCTGACTGATATGCAGAGCTAACTCTATCTTGTGAATGAATCTTGAGGGAGAATCTTCTCCACAATTCCATTGACCCAGACAGATGCCATTCTGTTCAAGATATTCTCCTCTAATCCTTTCTGCTTCCATCAGGGATCCAAAAGCTCACTCTCCCATTGGCCAGTATCTACCCAATGAATTCCTTGCTTTATGATTTCCTAGCAGGCCAGCCGATGCTGGTGCAGACACATACTGTGGAGGCCACTCTGGCTTTCTCAGGCCAGAATCAGGCTTAGCTCTGTGTTTCCCGTATGTAGAAAACACATTGTAACTTCTCTGAGTGGCAAATTGAATTAAAATAAAAAAAAAGACACATCTTTCTGCTGTCTGTAAGAGACTCATCTCACACATAATGATACCCTGGCACCCACAGTAAAATTGTCAAAGGTTTCCTCTGCTCATACTGCATGGAACAGAGACAAGCCTTCCCTGATAAAATCTCCTCATATTACACATTCTTGAGTTAAATAAATCATTGTTTTTTAGGCTACTAGGCTTGGAGTGGTTTACAATGCAGCAGATAATAATTGGAAAGCGTGGGTACCTGAAAGTGTGTGCTATCATAATAAAAACCTGAAATAAGTATCCTGGCTTTGGGATAAGCTGTATGAAGACAGGAGCTTAGTGCAGTAAAAGCAAATTTGGCATGTTGCAGCTACGAAGTAAAGCTCAGTGTGGCTGCCGCAGAGTGAACGAGGGGAATGAGGTGGGAGACAGTGCTGGCGCGATAAGCCAGTGCTAGATCAGGCAGGGTATTCGAGGCAAAGTAGAGTTAGATTTTATTCTTCTCGTAATAGAAAACCATAGAAGGATTTCTCATTAAGAAGAAAACTGATGTGATCTAACTGAAGTTTTGAAAAAGACACTATTAAAAAGCTGCTATATAAATAATGAGCTATACGAGTAGAAGAGGGGAGGTTAATTAGAAGGCAGTTTTATGTAGTGCAGGTATGAGATGATTGAGTCTTGGACTAAAGTGTTGACGGCGGGGAATATTTGAAATGGTAAATTTCTTTTAGGGATGTTAATAAGCTTTTTTACGTTCCCTGTGTTATTCCTCTCTTACTCAGGATTTTCTTTAGAAATGTTCAAATAAGTAATGCCTTTAAGACCTCAGTAATTGACAGTCATGTCTCTTTTAGAAAGTTTATGACCAAATTTGTGGCTCAACCTGAGGAATTTCCAGCATATGTATCTGTAATTACTTTTCCTATTTCTCTCATTTATTCCTTATTTCCATAATTGTTTTTCAGGCATGATTTCTTATTTTACTTTATACTGCCCATATTTTTAAAGCTGCCTCAAATTCTGTTTGGAGTAAGAAAATATAAAAAAATATATAAATATGTCATGATAAAAATTCTCAATAAATTAAATATAGAAGGAATGTACCCCAACACAATAAAGGCCATATGTAGCAAACCCATAGTTAACTTCATACTCAACAGTCAAAAGTTGAAAACTTTTCCTCTGGGATCAGGAACAAGGCAATGATGGCCATTCTTGCTACTTTTTTTTTTTTTTGAGACAGAGTCTTACTATGTCACCAGGTGCCATACTGGAGTGCAGTTGTGCAATCTTGGCACACTGCAACCTCCGCCTCCCAGGTTCAAGCGATTCTCCTGCCTCAGCCTCCCTAGTAGCTGGGACTACATCTTGCTACTTTGATTCAATAAGATATTCTAAGTCCTAGCCAGGGCAGTTAGGCAACAGAAAGAAAAAAAAGACATCCAAATTGGTAAGAAACAAGTTAAATTGTTCCTGTTTGCATATGGCATGATCTTAACGTATGGAAAACTCTAAAGACTACACCAAAAAACTGTTAGAACAAAAAAGGAATTCAGTAAAACTTTACTACTTATCAGAGAAATGCAAATTAAAACCATAATGAGAAATCACCTTACACTTGTTAGGATAGCTACTATCCAAAAGAGGAAAGATAACAAGAGTTGGTGAGGATGTGAAGAAAAGCAAACACTTTCACACTGTTGATAGGAATATGAATTAAGATAGTCATTACATAAAACAGTATGGAAGTTCCTCAAACAATTAAAAATAGAACCTGCACTTGATCTAGCAATCTTACTATTGCATATATATGTCCCCAAAGGAAATGAAGTTAGTGTTTCAAACACATATCTGCACTCCCATGGTTCACGGCACCATTATCCCAATAGCCACGATATGGAATCTACTGAAGTGTCCATCAACAGATCATTTGATAACATATATACAATGGAATATCATTTATCCTAAAAAAAAAAAAGAAGAAGAAGAAGAAGAAGAAAATCCCGTCATTGCAACAACATGGGTGAACCTGTGAATCTGGAAGACATGCCAAGCGAAATANTCTCACTCATAGGTGGGTGTTGAGCAATGAAAACACATGGACACAGGGAGGGGAGCATCACGCACTGGGGTCTGTTGGGGGGAAATAGAGGAGGGACAGTGGGGGGGGTGGGGAGTTGGGGTGAGATAGCATGGGGAGAAATGCCAGATATAGGTGAAGGGGAGAAAGGCAGCAAATCACACTGCCATGTGTGTACCTATGCAGCAATCTTGCATGTTCTTCACATGTACCCCAAAACCTAAAATGCAATTGAAAAAAGAAGAAGAAGAAAAAAACAATGATATTAATTGGTAATTAGAATAATACACTGTCAGAGGTAAAGGGATAGAAAATGTAGTCCAGTTATTCCTCAAAGTATGGGTTCTATATCTACAAAATAATTTCTTGCTTATTATAAATTCAGACTACTAGGATCCATGTCAAAACTAATCAATTTCAAGCCAAGGGTGGAATCCAAGAAACTGCACTTTTTTCTTTTTGAGACAGAATCTTGCCCTGTTGCCCAGGCTGGAGTGCAATGGCACAATCTTGGCTAGTGAGCCTCCACCTCCTGGGTTCAAGCAATTCTCCTGCTTTAGCCTCTTGAGTAGCTAGGATTACAGGTGTGCATGCTACCATGCCCAGCTAATATTTTGTATCTTTAGTAGAGATGGGTTTTCACCATGTTGGCCAGGCTGGTCTTGAACTCCTGACTTCATGATCTACCAGCCTTGGCCTCCCAAAGTGCTGGGATTATAGGCGTGAGCCACCGCGCCTGGCCAGAATCTGCATTTTTAACAAGCTCCTTAAAATGATATGCGCATTAAGGTTTGGGAACCATGCTACTCCTTCATGTGACAGGACATAATTTGAGAGAAGCCAAGTGATTTGGCTGAAGTGGACAGCCAGTCAGAGGCAGAAACTGGACTCATGCTTAAATCTTGACTCCCAAGCTACAATTTTTTTTTTAGTTATAAGTAGTTTGTATTTATTTGTAAATTCCCAATAAGGGAATTTGAAAGAAAAAAAAAAAGGAGACAAGTGTATTTTACCTATGGAAGAGGCAAAAATCATTGGGACCAGAAGGTAGATTTTGGTAGATTGCCAAAGAAATGGTCCCCAAAGTAAGTGCCCCCAGCATCCATATTCTTCTATACTTCCCTCATTTATTGACTTCACTGAGCTAGATGAACTGCTCTGGCGATCAGAACATGGGATATCATGGGATATCATGAAATGTAACATAAATAGAGACTTGATAACAATTGCGTATTGCACATGAGGCATTACAGTCTTAGAAGCTGCCACCACTATGTGAGAATGCCGTTTCTAGCCTTCTTAAGGATGAAAAATCACATACAGAAGCTCAACCATTTTAGCTATCTCAGCTGAGCCCCAGTCATCCCCAAGCTAAATGCAACAAAAGTGAGCTGACGCAAGGCTCAGCCAACTGATAGAATTAAAAAGAACTTATTAAATTGTTTTTATTTAAACAATTGTCTTTGATATACCAGTAGACAATTGCTACAGGAATGTACTTGTAATTAAGATGCAACTTTTTGGCTGGGCACAATGGCTGTCACTTGTAATCCCAGGGCTTTGAGAAGCTGAGGTGAGAGGATTGTTTGAGGCCAGGAGTTTGAGATCAGTCTGGACAATGTAGCAAGACCCCATCTCTACAAAAAATTTAAAAATTAGGTAGGCATGTTGGTACACACCAGTAGTCCCAGCTTTTCAGGAGGCTGAGGTGGGAGGAGTGCTTGAGTCTGGAAATTAAAGGGTATAATGAGTTAAGATTTTGCCACTACACTCCAGCTTAGGCAGCAAAGCAAGACATAGTCTTTTAAAAAATTGCAACTCAAAAAATATCTATCATATTTCTTCAAAATTTATTCAGTGGGGTTTTTATTCTTGTTCCTATATGAAAATTTTGGCGGGTTCATGATTTTTTCCCCTTTTTTTAGATAATAAACTCTCACACAGTATCAATTCAGAAGTTGAAATTCCACTGTAAAGTATTAATCAGAATGGGGAACTTGATTTAACGCAAATCTTCCCCCTTTACCATTTAGGCCTCCTGCTTGCCAGAAGCCTAAAAATCTGAAATGGGTAGAGGAGGTGACAATACTGAGCATCTTCTCTTTGTCTCTACCTGGCACATTCTTTCTTGCCCTCACAACTCAGAAGGAGGAGATGGAGGACACACTAAGAAGCTTTCATCTCATCCTCTTAAGTCTGACTGATATGCAGAGCTAACTCTATCTTGTGAATGAATCTTGAGGGAGAATCTTCTCCACAATTCCATTGACCCAGACAGATGCCATTCTGTTCAAGATATTCTCCTCTAATCCTTTCTGCTTCCATCAGGGATCCAAAAGCTCACTCTCCCATTGGCCAGTATCTACCCAATGAATTCCTTGCTTTATGATTTCCTAGCAGGCCAGCCGATGCTGGTGCAGACACATACTGTGGAGGCCACTCTGGCTTTCTCAGGCCAGAATCAGGCTTAGCTCTGTGTTTCCCGTATGTAGAAAACACATTGTAACTTCTCTGAGTGGCAAATTGAATTAAAATAAAAAAAAAGACACATCTTTCTGCTGTCTGTAAGAGACTCATCTCACACATAATGATACCCTGGCACCCACAGTAAAATTGTCAAAGGTTTCCTCTGCTCATACTGCATGGAACAGAGACAAGCCTTCCCTGATAAAATCTCCTCATATTACACATTCTTGAGTTAAATAAATCATTGTTTTTTAGGCTACTAGGCTTGGAGTGGTTTACAATGCAGCAGATAATAATTGGAAAGCGTGGGTACCTGAAAGTGTGTGCTATCATAATAAAAACCTGAAATAAGTATCCTGGCTTTGGGATAAGCTGTATGAAGACAGGAGCTTAGTGCAGTAAAAGCAAATTTGGCATGTTGCAGCTACGAAGTAAAGCTCAGTGTGGCTGCCGCAGAGTGAACGAGGGGAATGAGGTGGGAGACAGTGCTGGCGCGATAAGCCAGTGCTAGATCAGGCAGGGTATTCGAGGCAAAGTAGAGTTAGATTTTATTCTTCTCGTAATAGAAAACCATAGAAGGATTTCTCATTAAGAAGAAAACTGATGTGATCTAACTGAAGTTTTGAAAAAGACACTATTAAAAAGCTGCTATATAAATAATGAGCTATACGAGTAGAAGAGGGGAGGTTAATTAGAAGGCAGTTTTATGTAGTGCAGGTATGAGATGATTGAGTCTTGGACTAAAGTGTTGACGGCGGGGAATATTTGAAATGGTAAATTTCTTTTAGGGATGTTAATAAGCTTTTTTACGTTCCCTGTGTTATTCCTCTCTTACTCAGGATTTTCTTTAGAAATGTTCAAATAAGTAATGCCTTTAAGACCTCAGTAATTGACAGTCATGTCTCTTTTAGAAAGTTTATGACCAAATTTGTGGCTCAACCTGAGGAATTTCCAGCATATGTATCTGTAATTACTTTTCCTATTTCTCTCATTTATTCCTTATTTCCATAATTGTTTTTCAGGCATGATTTCTTATTTTACTTTATACTGCCCATATTTTTAAAGCTGCCTCAAATTCTGTTTGGAGTAAGAAAATATAAAAAAATATATAAATATGTCATGATAAAAATTCTCAATAAATTAAATATAGAAGGAATGTACCCCAACACAATAAAGGCCATATGTAGCAAACCCATAGTTAACTTCATACTCAACAGTCAAAAGTTGAAAACTTTTCCTCTGGGATCAGGAACAAGGCAATGATGGCCATTCTTGCTACTTTTTTTTTTTTTGAGACAGAGTCTTACTATGTCACCAGGTGCCATACTGGAGTGCAGTTGTGCAATCTTGGCACACTGCAACCTCCGCCTCCCAGGTTCAAGCGATTCTCCTGCCTCAGCCTCCCTAGTAGCTGGGACTACATCTTGCTACTTTGATTCAATAAGATATTCTAAGTCCTAGCCAGGGCAGTTAGGCAACAGAAAGAAAAAAAAGACATCCAAATTGGTAAGAAACAAGTTAAATTGTTCCTGTTTGCATATGGCATGATCTTAACGTATGGAAAACTCTAAAGACTACACCAAAAAACTGTTAGAACAAAAAAGGAATTCAGTAAAACTTTACTACTTATCAGAGAAATGCAAATTAAAACCATAATGAGAAATCACCTTACACTTGTTAGGATAGCTACTATCCAAAAGAGGAAAGATAACAAGAGTTGGTGAGGATGTGAAGAAAAGCAAACACTTTCACACTGTTGATAGGAATATGAATTAAGATAGTCATTACATAAAACAGTATGGAAGTTCCTCAAACAATTAAAAATAGAACCTGCACTTGATCTAGCAATCTTACTATTGCATATATATGTCCCCAAAGGAAATGAAGTTAGTGTTTCAAACACATATCTGCACTCCCATGGTTCACGGCACCATTATCCCAATAGCCACGATATGGAATCTACTGAAGTGTCCATCAACAGATCATTTGATAACATATATACAATGGAATATCATTTATCCTAAAAAAAAAAAAGAAGAAGAAGAAGAAGAAGAAAATCCCGTCATTGCAACAACATGGGTGAACCTGTGAATCTGGAAGACATGCCAAGCGAAATAAGCCAGCCACAGAAAGACAAATACTACATGATCTCATTTATCTATATGCTATGGTTTGAATATGTCCTCCAGAAAGCATGGCTGGAAGCTTAATTTCCCAGTGCAACAATGTTTTGCAGTGGGTCCTAATAAGAAATGTTTAGATAATGAAGATTCTCATGAATGAATTAAAGCCAGTTATAAAAGGGCTTACGGCTGTAAATTTAATCTCTGGTTCTCTCTCCCTCTCTCTCTCTCTCTCTCTCTCTCTCTCTCTCTCTCTGTCTCTTTCTGCTGTGGATGATGTAGCAAGAAGTCCTTAACCAGCTTTAGCTTCTCGATCCTGAACTTTCTAGCCTGCAGAATCATGAGCCAAATAAACTTCTATTGTTTATAAATTACCCAGAGTGTGGTATCCTATCATAGGATATGGTAAAGGGAGTACGAAAATGTGGAATCAAACCTGGGCAAGTGCAGTGGCCCATACCTGTAATCCCAGCACTGTGGGAGGCCAAGACAGGAGGATCACTTGAGCCTAGGAGATTGAGACTAGCCTGGGCAACGTGGCAAAACCCCATCTGTATGGAAAAAAAAAAATTAAAGCCAAATGTGGTGGCATGCACTTGTAATCCCAGCTACTCGGAGGCTGAAGAAAAAATCCTCCCACAGGTCAAGGCTGCAGTGAGCTGGGATCACACCATTTGCTTCAGCCTCAGTGAGTGAGACCCTGTCTCAAAATAGAATAAAATTAAATTTAAATTAAAAAGTTTAGTTTGTAGAAGAGAGTAGAATAGTGGTTACTAGAGGTTGGGGGAGAAGGGAGATGGGCAGATGTTAGTCAAAGGAAACAAAGTTTGTTAAATAGGAGGAATAAGTTTAAGAGATACATTGTACAACATGATAACTGTAGTGAATGTATTATGAAGAATTGCTGAAAGATTCGATTTTGTATTCTTATCACAAAAAAATGACAATTATGTGAGGTAATGCATATGTTAATTAGCTCTGTTAATCATTTCACAATGCATACATATATCAGAACATGTTGTATACAATAAATATATACAATGTTTGTTTTTCAATTAAAACTAGATTATTTAAAATATACAAATATAGGCCAGGAATGGTGGCTCATTTCCATAATCCCAGCACTGAGACTGAGGTGGGCAGATCACTTGAGTTCAGGAGTTTGAGACCAGCCTGGGCAACATGGTAAAACCCCATCTCTATTAAAAATAATAATAATAAAAGCAATATAAAAATAAATAAAATATATGAATATGTGTATCAAGTAACCTGAGTCTAGATACCAAGGTTGTTTTAATCTTTGGAAAGGGCTGATGGAAGAGGGGCTCAGCTTTGTCTGGACTAACCTGGACACAATTATTTGCCACCTGTGGTTTTTATTAGACCAACTAACTCAGAAACATGTTAGTCTACTGCGAGGTTTGGACAACTGCAAGGTTGCCTTACAAGAAGCAGAGAGCCAGAGCACGTTTCCTTGAGGGGGATGAGGTACCTACAACTATCCCAGATACACACCCTCACCCCCAAAAAAAGGCCTATACATATAAGAGAATGAAATTTCTGTTGTCAAAAATCCTGAAAAGAGATCCATCTTATGACAGAAAATGAAGATCTAGGCAGCAAATCTTAAACTGAAAAAGAACCTAGAATAGTTTGGCCTGTAGGCAGTTGAAATAGTCTCAGATATGGGAGGTGAGCAGCCCTTCTCACAGGGAGACAGTGTGGTAGCAAGATATGGATCTGAGCCTGGCCAACAACTGTGAGTTACACTCTTGATGTAGCTTCTCTCCACTATTCTTTTTTTTTTTTTTTTTTT
>NW_016107461.1:808483-848129 GCF_001604975.1 Cebus imitator | reverse complement strand
GCTTCCCAAAGTGCTGGGATTACAGGCTATTCTTTAACCTTCAGTAAACCCTGTTAAAAATTACAACTGGTCTCAATATGTGGGAAATTACAGAAAACGGGCCTATCCCAAGGAATAGTAATGTTTCTTTCTCTAAGACCAAGGTGATGATCATTCTGGTGACTAATGATGGAAGGCAGCTTTTCCAGGAAAATGCCAGATTCACAAGCGGAAAGAGTCTTCTCCCTAAAAAATGGCAAGGCAAGATGCCGGAGCAGAGCAGGTTGGGAGTTTGTTTTTGATCACATATTATGGCACAACCTGAGGAATTCTCATACCTAGCTAGGGAATGTTTTGTGGGGGTTAACCTCTGACAACAAAGCTGGTATGTGTGCAGCTAATACTAACTCATATTAGACACAAAGAAGAAAGGTAAGAGGGAAGAAGAGGAGGTGGTGAGGAGGAGGAAGAGGTGGGAGAGACAGAAAAGTGTCCATCCTTCTAAACCAACCTACTCCACCCCTTGTAATCTTTCCTCTCATTTGTGAATGTTTCTCTGTGTTTTCTTTTCTGTACATTTTCTTCAAATGAATGCCAGCCTGGCTATTTCAGAATGTGATATGATTTTTTCTGCAGTTAGGTTTACCACCCTGCCCTTTCAATTTATAAGTGAGAAACACAAATCTATTTAGAATGGGACAACATGATCACTACACCCTAAGGTCATTATCCTTTTTTGAAGAGGCAGTTTTTGATACAAACAAGTTTGTAAAGCAAAACACAGATACTTTTATCTGCCAGATCCAATGTAGTAATTTAATAGCCATGAGACTATTTAAATGAGTAAAGTCTGTAGAAATATCATTAGAAAGCCATTAGTTTCAGCATTTACTTAGAAAGTAACATTGACTTTGACAGAAACAATGTTCTGGGATTTGTTTGAAAATGGTTATGTTCTCATTCACAGTAAAAAGTTTTGCATCGTGCCTATGATAAGCAATGAGAAAGTCATAAACATCAATGATCGTTTACTAGTTATTCCGCAAGTATACTGTGCTTATTTCGGTGTAGAGATGTATGCTTACACTTTTCCTTCTCTACCAGACAGACCCTTTTTTTTTTAAAGGAACCTTCATGTCTCAGCATTTCCATGACTAGATTCCTTCTGAATACTTCAACCTTAGCTGAGCTTTTTCTGTTCTGAACACCACACAATACTTAGACCATACCATAGAGAATTTAATCATACATGCTTTCATACTGTGTTTGTTGTTCATATGAGTTTGTTATCATTTCCCTTACTGTAATGGCAATGCTACATTCTTAATAAATCTTCATTAACTTATGTGGAGCATAAGTTTATATGCTATTATGAAAATTAAGTGCTATTTAAAAATATACATATATATATATATATATGTATATTTAATCCAGAATACCAAGGTATCTATTTCATTGTTAAAATTTTGAAAATTGGTCATAGGCAACAACAGAATTGGTCACTTGATCAGCACCATTTCCCAAAACAACAGCAATGATCATAATGACAGCCACCATTTATTGAGGGCTATGTTGCATACTGCTCTAATGCTTCATATAGATTAGCTCATTCTGTTCTCAGGACAACCCATGAGTTGGTTCCTATTATTATTTTTGTTATTAGGCACATCTACTTGGAAATTCATATCATAACTGGGTAAGTTTTTAATTAATTTATAACGATAAGTAACTGCAACATGAACTGGAACACCTCAATGTCTATATATCATCCTCTTTCTCTAGGTCAGTAGGATGACCTGATCTGACCTTTCTAAACAGAAAGCCAGAAAATGACAAGTGACTATCATCAAATCAAAACAAAGACCGTTCTAAAATCTAACAAAAACAACAGGGAAAGCGGCTGTGAGATCTGTAACTCACAATAGAGAAAGTTTTGCCGATGAGAGTAGAATATTCAAAGTCCTTTTCTATATTCCCCTGTTTCATCTCCACGTCAGGGATAGCTTTACCATTCAATATTTACTATCAATCAATAATTTATGCGGAGTGGGTAAGGAACAGAAAAAGAAGGATAAATGGCCCCATGTAATCTTTAAAATAAAAAGTAACACAAAGTAATATTTTAAAAATTGAAGTAACATTATGGAAAAAGATAGTATCAAGATGCTGGTGCTAAATACAGCATGTTCAGAAAAAAGTATAAAGAAGTATTACTAACCCTTTCTCATATGGCAGAGCACAGCATAGCACAGAGAGATACAAATAAGCACACAAAACACAAGGTGTGGCATGTTAATTAAAAGCATGGAGTCTTCAAGCTAGACTGCTTAGGTTCAAACTGCGGCTCCGTCACTGGCTAGCTACATGATCTTGCACAAGTTACTTAACTTCTCTGGGCCTTTCTTTTCTCATTTACAAAATGGGAATCATTACAGTGCCTCCTTTAGCATTGTTATGGGAATTCAATGCGTGTCTTTTTAGAACAATACCTGGAACAGAGTAAGCACTGCCTGAGTGTTACCTATTGTTTAAATCGTCTCACCTTTTAAAATTTAGCCAGATTTTTATTTTCAAAAAGTGTTATCATGCATATCAACCTCGTATTATGAAAATCACAAAGATTCTAGGCTCTTTAAGAATAATGCATATTGCGAGTTAGAGTCAAATTATTTCCCACAGAAGCACATTCCTCAACTTACGATAGAAACAAATGAGAGAGTGTAGTCTAACATAGGCATAGTCAGTTTACACATATCTTTTTTCAGTAACTCCTCTAATAAAAAGCATGGACTTAATCTGGAGCAAGAAGGAACCAAGTCACTGTGGTGTCATGTGATGATTCCCAAACGTGAAATCGTTCGGCTGAGGCCAATTCAGAAGTTTTCCCCTGTGCATACACAGATAAGAATTATTTCCTATTTGGAATCTTAAGGACAATGTAATGAGTTTTCATAAGGCTAAACACATTCAATTATATTAGTATATAAACATGAATTTAAAACTAAGTATATTCAGGGCTGGGCACAGTGGCTCATGCCTGTAATCTCAGCACTTTGGAAGGTTGAGGTGGGTGGATCACCTGAGGTCAGGATTTTGAGACCTGCCTGGCCAACATGGTGAAACCCCATCTCTACTAAAAATACAAAAATTTGTCGGGCATGGTGGCACACTCCTGTAGTACTAGCTACTCGGGAGGCTGAAGCATAAGAATCATTTGAACCCAGGAGACAGAGGTTGCAGTGAGCTGAGATCGTGCCACTCACTCCATCCTGGGCAACAAAGTGAGACTCGGTTTAAAATAAACTAAGAATATTCAGTTTATTCTGAGGTTATATGTGTTGCTTTTTAGAAATATCCTGACTCAGGCCTATAAATGATTCCAACACTGGAAATTATAAAGACCTTTGGAATAGAAAATTCTGGGAAATAAACAAGGGGTAAGAACATAGAAAAGGCATATGGTTTTGTCATCCTACAAAGCTGGGTTCAAATCCCAACTCTATTTATTACTTTGGGGATGATCTTGGATTAATAATTTAATAGTTTTGATCCTTACTTTTATAAATCTAGCTTGTTAGTGACTTCCTCAGAGTTTTTGTAAGGATTATGTGAAATTATATTTTAAACACGCTTAACATAAGTCTGTCACAGAATCCACTTAAACAACCAAGGCTGTTATGTTCTAGTGTTGGTTGGGTGAAAGCAGTAGTAGCAAAGACAGTAGTGTAAACAGTCATGCCATTTTTACTGTTGTTGTGGGAAAAAGGCAAAACTTTTTTATTGCTAGTCACATGTAGAATTCCAGAAACAAAAACTGCATATAGCATACTTTCTCGGTAATGCACTTCTCTTTGACAATTGGTGCTATGGCCAATCACTGCTGCACACACGAATGCATTGTGACTTCTGATTAACTCTTTCCAAATGAACTGAACTCATATCAGGAGATTAAGCTAACTCATATGTGATTAAGCTAAAACATATGTGAGGTTGGTTTCTGCTCTCAGTGCAGTTTTAAACTGTTAAACCCATACCAGCTGTTTCTATAAACCAGCAATTCTAATCATCTAGTATCACTCCTCAAAGAATGTTAGATTATAGAAGAAATGTGATCAAGCAACACAAATTTTAGATTTTCAGCAGATTTATTTCAATTTCTAATCAAACTCAATCCCGTCTTCTTCCCTGACCACTCTTGGGCAAGGAGATTTAAAGTCAAGAAAATTGAGCTCAGAGAGTTTAACAGATGAAGACTGTATGCTGACAACCCAAACCATCTCCTTTGTTCTAGTTATAGCCAACAAAACTCAAAATGATTGCCCCATCATCGCTATCATTTAAACATTTTTTTGAAACCATCTGCCCCTCATTTCAAGACATAAACATGATGGAAAATCAAGCAAATACTTTACAACGTACACATTCCTTGAGATGTCTTACGAAGAAAAAAATAATTTATTCCATTCTGGAAAATAAAACAATAATGTATACTGTATATGTATACTATATCAAAAGCACTGTTTTTCAAGAGCTTCACATGTGTTAATGCATTTAAAGTACACGACAAATCTTAAGAGACAGGTGATATCATTCTGCCTACTTTTCAGGTGAGAAAACTGAAGCATAGGAAGATAAATATCTTGAGACGGTAAGTGTCAAAGCCAAGATTTAAATCCCAGTTTGTCTCCTTGACTGCTCACTCTTACTGTTTACTTTATAATGATTTGAAAATAATAAATTAGGAATGCCATTCAGAGATGATTTTAATATAAAAGATATCCAAGTGTTTATAAATCTAATTTTTTTTACATCGGCAAGGTGGCTAAGACTATCACAGGATGATCAGTCATACCCACACATGTTGCGAATAAAACCACTCTTAAATAAAGTAATTTGAACCCATCTTCTTAAAATTTCAACTTTTTGTCTCATTCTTTCTTTTCTTTCATTTTATTCTTTCTAGACTTTTACAAGAGGTCTTCAAGTGTCTGTTTCAAATCTCTTCTATGTTCCTACTCTTAATTATCTTCTTGCATTTGCTGATTTTCAATTTTTTTTGCTGTATCTGTTGAGTTACTTTCTTCTGAAAATTTTGTTAGTTGACTCATTTCAGTTTATTTCTTAGTCAGTCTTTTCTATGGCCTTTTTCCATTTTCTCCCTCTCACAAACTGCTTAGTTAGCTTCCTTTTACTGATGAATCTTAGAATGTTTAAATGAATAATCTACGTCATCATTCTGGAAAGTGTAGACATTAAAAGAAGAAAAGATATTCTATTTGCCGCTTCCCTTCTTCACTCCAACCCCACGTACAGCCCTTACCCCAATTAAGAAATGCTCTGATTAGAGCTTCATCTAGCTTTTGAAGTGCAAATAACGGAAAAAAGAAATATTTTCTGTATTTGCATCGTTAACTATCATTTTAACCTGAAAATTTGATGATATCTGGCTAATACATGCACTTGACTCAGTTTTAAAATATCCAAGTTAAATATATGCAATATTCAAGGAAGAATTAACCAAGGGAAGTTTTCAGTCCCAAAGTAAGAGCCACCTCTCTAATATGCAGATCACATGAAGATGAACCTGTCTAAGTGAGGAAATGCTAGATCTTTCTGTATAATATAAAGTGACATTGTGCAAATGCATCCACTGATTTTCATCTGTTAAATTCATTATCTTACATAATGGCCTTTCCAGGTAAATCAGCAGAGGGACCTAAAATTGCATAAATTTGTTCACCAAGTTGTAAATGTGCGAGAATAGCTATTTTTTAGGTATCTGAGGTGACGCAAAAGCTGAATGCTCACTTGTGTTAGTAAGTAATAAAATACTCATGGCTGGACCTCATTCTGGTAAGGTGCCAAACTAATTATCTATCACCTGATATCATCCAGGAGTGTTCTTTACGTACTTCCAATGCAAGCAGGTAAAATACTTAATCCTTTCTCCAAATACACTAATCTGCAGTCAGCCTAGATAAAAATAAAACTTGGTGATAACCATAATTTTAAAGCAAAAATAAGTTCACTAACATGGTTTGAGGCATTACTAGAAGGAATGCAAATTCTGTGATTTTTTTTTTTTTTTATAATTAGAATCAATCTAGGGAACGGGAGGACAAAAACACAACAATACAGTCAATTGATCCGTCAATATGATTACCGACAAGTGAAGAAAATAAGTCCTCCAAAGGCATGTTATTATAGAAAAAATGATTCAGAATTACATACCTGGGAGTGAGGGAACCAAGAAGAGATCTGAATCATGTGACTTAGTACACTGCTTTTAACAACCCTCATTCCACTAAATAGCTGGTTCTTTTCATACCATACTGAGGGCTGCTATGTTTTAGCTATTATAAAATAACAAAGTTGAATGGTAAAAAATATTATAACTAGAAATTATGAAATGGACAACTATTTGTTACAAATACTATGTACACAAAACAAATTCTAAAGAGATCTAAATAAGCCTGTTATTCATTTTCTTACTTATTACTGAATAAATAAGAGCTCTATCTCTTTTATAAGTTCAACAAATTTTAAGCAAAATGTGAGAACTGGAAATACACCAAAAGTTTCACTGATAATCTTATAAAAGTGAACTTCAGGGCAGTTTTTTTTGGGGGGGAATTTTGTGGTGCTTAGATTAGACTGAATAAACCCCAAACAAACCATCAAAAAATTTTTTCTACTGATGTGTCACTTGGCTGTAGTCCTTATGAACTAATATGAAATGCTTGTAGCATGCATTTGATCACTTTTCTGAATTAAAAAAATAATTTTACTTTAAATGCAACGTATTTTATATTAGTTCTATTATATAACTGATTGTTCATTCTTTGTTTTTTAATTTCTTAAAATGTATTGATTTCATCCTAAAAATTAAGTAACATTATACAACACTACATAACTACATTTGCATGTAATCCCTCTAATGATTCAGTTGAACTGTTTACTTTAATAAAAACAGATTTAAAGGCATTAAGAGTGATAAAATGATAAATTCACAAAAGGGCATCAATTTCACTGATACTTAACTAGATGATATCTAAGGATGGAAAGTAATATTTAAATACTTTTGTTTCATGGGTTTGTGCTATTTTTAACACAGTTTTATCTATACGAATTTTCTTTCAGAATGGCAGTAAGAGTGCATATTATCCAAGTAAATGAGTAAATCCTAGCTCACCACTTTCAAAATAAATTTAAAATGTCATTTAAATCGAAAGTCAAATGTAAATTAATAAATACTTATCAAGACACCATTGAAGATACACAGTGGGGAGTTGATTGTAGAAGAATTGCTTATGAGAAAAAGGAGTTACAATAAGCCACCCATGTACTTTGATGATTATGCTTCAGGACTAGAATTTCAATTGGAAATTAATCCATCTCACCAATGTTTGTTGTTCACCACCTCTCCTTCAGACACTGTGCCAGGCCCTGGGTCTACAATGATTAGTAGAATCTGGACTGGTATATTACACAAGTAAATTCAGGCCTGCACTCAATGGAAAAATGACATAAACATTTAAAATTAAGTGCAATAGAACTAAAGTCAAGAAAAAGAAAATATTTGGTAGCAGGAATCAAACTTTTTGGAGGAGGATCCATTTAAATTGGGACTTAAAAGATGGTTAAGATTTCAACACATAATTAAAGAGAGAAGGGCTTTCTCCAGGAAAAGTTAAGAGGTAAAAGGGAAGAACTCAAGAGGCATGCAAGAGGTTGCATGGGAAAGTTTCTAGTTGTGATATTGCATGAGTATAGACCCTTACCATCCTTTGTACCCCTCAGGTGAGATTATGGGTTGAGCATAGTAATTATGGGTTGAATGCAGTAATGAATAGTGCTACATTACTAATTCTATGTACTAATTATAAAACTTCGAAAGATCCTTTATTCCTTCTTCTTAGTAAATTATTTCCCTAGTTACTTTATTTTTCATCTTCACAATCATTAGCAAGAACCAGCTCCATTCTTAACCTGCTCCAATTCATTTTCCATACAGCAACAAGCTAGAGATCTTTTTAAAATGCAAAGATGACCATCTCACTCTTCTACTAAATGTTCATCCATTTTTTCTTATTTTATAGTTCCTGAAATAAAATAAAATAATACAAAGTTTTACCTGACTTTAGGCCTCTGAGAAAGTTCTTCCCTCTACCTAACTAAAATTCACACTAAATTTGTCTAACTTGTTATGATTAATCATTATCAAGTATCAGCTAAGCATCAACTTCTCAAATTCTGACTCATCTAATCCAAATGAGCTTTTCTTTTTCTTCTCTCTGGTTGGACTCTATTCTCTCCTTTCACTTTACTGACCACAATTTGGAACAGTATATTAACTTACATATTTACTCAGGTGATGATTCTCATTACCCATCCCACCCCTCCTGTCAGCTAGACTGGAAGCTCCAGTAGAGAACACTGGGTTCCATTCACCATTGCAGATCCCTATTTAGCATGGTGTCTGAAGGGGAAGTGGTACACAACAAACAGTGGCAGAATAAATTAATTTACAACTGAAATTCACATCCTGAAATAAAATCATAACAATACATGATTTGTTTTTAAAGAGTGGCTTATTATGACTCCTGTTTTCATTGAAATCTAATTCAGAATTATACATTTACAATAAAAGGGAGAAAATATTTTTGACCATCAAATTCCTCATCAAAGTAAATCTTATTGTAGATTTGATTAACAATGATTTTTCTATACCGAGTTTTACTTTCCCAAACATCAGGACATTCCGCAGGATGTTTTTGTAATCACAACAGTACATTTCCTTCTTCAGCCCTGGAAAGCCATAAAAAATAAACACATGCACAAAAATAAATCACTATACCATTATAAAAGTTGACCTTCTGCTTAGTGCTTGGCCTTACCAGTATAGAATACTGAAGCAATAGAGGCCAGTGCGAAACGAAGATGAAAGTAGAAGGAGGGGTTGAATGCTCGAATTCTATTTCAAGTAGTTTTTACTCATACTGAATTATGGAAATTGAATAACTGAACAGGAAGATAGCTAGAAATCATATAGTATGGCAAACTAAATTTTCCAAAATGGCAGCAAAAATATGTCCTGTTTCACATTCTCATTTATAACATGATCTTTACCTTCATTAAAAAGGGGTGATCTATGAATTCTTTCCTTGAATATGAGTGGGCTTATGACTCATTTACAACCAACAGAAGCTGCATGACTTCCAAGGCTGGGTCAGAAAAGCAGCAAAGTTTCTGACTTGTTAGTTGGCGCACTTGCACTAGGAGTCCTGAACCACCATGTACTCTGAGGCTGCCATGCTATCGGTTGGCCAAGCCACATGGCAAGACCAAATGTAGGCACTGCTTTTGGCAGTCTTGGTTTTTGAGTTCTCCCTGCCCAGGAACTGGATATTTGAATTAATAAAACTTTAGATGATTCTAACCTCTAGTCCACCAGGTAGCTCTGCCCTTTGAATCTTCCTGGCTGAGAACTCAGACATTATAGAGGAGAAGCAAGCCTTCAGTGCTGTCGCCTTCCAAATTCCTAAGCCACAGAATCAATGAGCATGATACAATTACTGTTTTCTTACATTGCTGAATTAGGGGTAGTTTGTCAGACAGAAAAACTAACCATAACATATGATTGATTATGATGTCAGCTTTCAGGGCCAGATATTTATCATTTTGATGGTTTCCTAGGAGGCCCCTGATGTGAGAGAATCCCCCTCCTAATTCCTTCTAAATGCCTGCTTCTTTTCATCAGAGATAAAGAAATTAAGGAATTCCATTGGTATTAAGGGAATATAAGAACATTTCCATCACATTCATAGGTGGATGGGTAAATATATCAAGTAATGAAAATATACAAAACTGCAGACTGTAAGCCTGAAGAGAAGAAGACATGAATCAATAGTCATTTTGTAACAATGTCCTTATTATGAAGTGAGAGGAGCCTTGCTGAACAAGTCAACTCGGGGCAGTTCTGAACGGAGCCAGACCAGTGAGGAAGGAGTCACACAAGGAAAGAGAGATGTGGTATTTACATGTTTTCTTCTATTCTTTAACATCCATATGATCAGTGTCTCTATAGAACTCTACGATGCTGCACTAGCACTGAAAAAGGAACACAAAAATGACTTGCCAAGTGGAAATGCAATAACAAGATCAAATTATGATTTTTCATTTAGAATTTTATTACTTTAGAAATCCAAGCTATGGCTCCAATGCACATTATTTAAATTTAACTAAAAGTAATTCAACTATATTCTCTCCTTTTTAATAAAACTTTTTTATAATGGTAAAATATATATAACATAAAATTTACTTTTTAACCATTTTATGTATACAATTCAGTGGCATTAACTACACTTACAATGTTGTACAACATCACCAACACCAATCTCTAAAGTGTTTTCATCACCCCAAACAGAAATTTTCTCCTTTAATATGTTCAAATTATTGCAAATTATGATCTCTGATTTTTCAACAGTCTAGCTAGGTTTTTATAAATTTTCAAGAATGAATTTTTGGTTTCTTTGATTATTTTTTGCTCTTTATTTAATTTATTTCTGCCTTCATATTTATTTCCTCTCTTCTACCTACTCCCTGTATTTAATTTGCTCTTTTTCTTCCAGATTCTTTTCCTTTTTTTTTTTTTTGAAAGTTTACATCACTGAATAGAAAAAAAAAGTGCTTCTACTTTTATTAGAAATGCTGGAATTACTCTTTATTCTTATTTTTTTAAATGTTTTTGAAAAAGAAGAAAAAATACTTAAACACAATAAGAAAGAAAAACAAAATTCAATAGCCTTAAATAATTATGAGCTCATCAATAACCTATTCAAGTAGAGTCTTGGTTCATTACTTGGGCTTTAGATGCATGATCCTATGTCCAAGTGAGATGAACGTGTTTTCAAAGGTCTCATTTGGACATAAGATTGTTATTCCAAATCTTCATGATTTTCATTGCACTCTTATACATAGCCACCGCCCAATCCTTATTTTATAGTACAGCCATGCATACATACACCCATGCTCATTTACTGTTTGTCATGTGGTTCTTACTTCAATTAATGGCACCAACTTCCACCCTGTCGTCAGACTCATCCTGGTTTTCTCCTTGCCTTTGTGATCTATCCAGTCAGTCATCAAGTTCTGTATCATCTGATTGCTCTCTATTCTGGTTGCTACTTCCTTAGCTCAATTTATCATTTGTCTTACCATAACAATAAATTTTTTAATTCGGTTTCATTTTATTTTCAAATATTTTCACTTTAATTTCAGTCTATCTTATAGAGTAGGAGTCAGTAAACTTTTTCCATAGAGGTCTAGAGAGTATATTAAGCTTTGCAGGCCAGAGGTCTCTTCTTCAATTCCTCAATTCTACCAATGTATTATGAAAACTGAGATATACAATACATAAATTGGCATGGCTGTGTTCCAATAAAACTTTATTTACAAAAACAGATATTATGCCAGATTGGCCCATTAAGTATAGTTTTCAGACTTCTGCTGTAGAGCTGTAGTTCTAAAAAGTGAATCTGATAATGATCTTTCATATCTTCTGTTGAATTACCAAATTTATAATAATAATTCTCAATGATCAGTTTCATAGAGGTAGATGGAATTATAAGCATGACAAAGACAAAATTATCTGTATCGTACTAAGCTTGCAGTATGATAGTCAATATGCTGGTGAAATATTTGTATGGATTCAATATTTATGCATATTAACTTGAACTTTAGCAGCAAAAAAAAAAAAAAAAGGTGTAAGCCTGTAATGAATAATTTGTCATTAGCTGTTACTTTAATCAATGGTTTATAACCACTTTATTATGGAATAATATTTTGAAAAACTAGCCATTGTATTTGTCATTCACAATCATTCTCACAACTTTCCCCCACATTGAGGTGGAGGCATGCTTCATGGGGAGGGCCAGACTCAGCCAAGAAAAGACCAATTGTTTGTTTTGTTTCAAACGTTCAAAATCATCTCTTGATGCTCATTTTCGGTACAAGAATTCTGAAATACACGATTTTAATCTATGAGTTAGGTTTTATGGAGAGAAAAAATGATATACAGGTTTGTATTGTAGCGTTTTTTTTTTTTTTTTTTAATTGTCTAGATTTTATACTGCTCTGAACTTTGGATCTTACTGATCCTGGAAAGACTTCCCTTTTCAGAGCTAGCTAATTTCTAAACAGAGCTAATTACTGTCCTGAGGCCATGCCTTTCATATGTGAACCAACCAATCCAAGGTTCATATCTCCCTAACAAACTCTCTATCTTCTGCCCTAATATCCCCTCAGGGCCAGCTTTCAGGCAAGTAGGGGCAGTCCTTACACCCTGAAGTTTACTAAGATTATTCAAACCAACTAGTCCCGAAGTTGCTCATCTGCGCACCAAGCCTGCCCAGCCCATGCTTTGTCCTCACTCTCTTTGCCTCCTAAACGACCCTGGGCCTGTGTGGCATGCCCTGCCTCCTGTCTCTAGCAAACTGGGAATACAAACATCTTCATTTCCTTGTCTGTGTGTCTTACCATACCTGATTATAAAAAGTGGCGGATACATTTTAGAACAAAATTCTAAAGGTCAAATCTCAGAAAACTGATCAGAGTCTTTTCCTCTGTTCCACGAGGTTAATAGGCTCCTTCCTGAAGTCTAACTTGAATTTTTACAGGCAGTTTTAACGCCTCCCCAAACTACTTCCCAAGCAAATGGGAAAGACCAAGTACAGCTAGTTGGGGCATACAGTCTTCTTGAACACTATTGTGATCCATTTAGAGCACTCAATTTTAAAAACAAAATAAAACTTTTTTGTGGCTTTTAGGACTGTGTTAGTCTTACACTGCTGTAAAGAACTATCTGAGACTGAACAGTTTATGAGGAAAAGAGGTTTAATTAACTCAAGCTCTACATGGCTGGCGAGGACTCAGAATACTGACAATCACAACAAAACTCAAGGGGGAAGCAAAGCACATCTTTCCATGGTAGGGAAGAAGAGAGAGAGAGAGAGAGAGAGAGCATGAAAACAAAAGTGCCACACAGTTTTAAAACATCAGATCTCATAAGAACTCACTATCAAGAGAACAGTGTGGAGGAGATCAGCCCCCATGATCCAATCACCTCCCACCAGGCTCCTCTAATTCGACATGAGATTTGGGTGGAAACATAAATCCAAACCATATTATTCCATCCCTGACCACTCCCATATTTCAGGTCCTTCTCATATTGCAAAATATAATTATCCCTTCTCAGCAGTCCCCTAGTCTTAACTCAATTCAGCATTAACTCAAAAGTCCAAAGTCTCATCTAAGACAAAGTAAAACCCTTTTGCTCATGAGCCTGTAAAATCAAAAACAAGTTAGTTACTTCCAACATACAATGGAGGTATAGACACTGGGTAAATGCGCTCACTCAAAAAGGGAGAAATTGGCCAAAACAAAGGGCTACAGGCCCCATGTAAGTCTGAAATCCAGCAGTACAGTCATTAAATCTTAAAGCTCCAAAATAATCTCCTTTGACTCCATGTCTCACATCCAGGGCACGCTGATGCAAGAAGAGGGCTTCTAAGGCCTTGGGCAGCTCCTACCCTTTGGTCTTTGCAGGGTAGAGCCTCTGCAACTGCTTTCACAGGTTGGCATTGAGTGTCTGCAACTTTTCCAGGCACACAGTGCAAGCTGTCAGTGGATCTACCATTCTGGGACCTGGAGGATGTTGGCCCTCTTTTCAGAGCTCCACTAGGCAGTGCCCTAATAGGGACTCTTTGTGGGGGCACCAACCCCACATTTCCCCTCTGCACTGCCCTAGTAGAAATTCTCCATGAGGGCTACACCCCTGCAGCAGACATCTGCCCAAACATCCTGGCATTTCCATAGATCCTCTGAAATCTCTGTGAAGTTTCCCAAATCTCAACTCTTTCCTTCTGCATATCTGCAAGCCCAGAACTATGTGAAAGCCACCAAAGCTTGGGGCTTCCACACTCTGAAGCCATGGCCAGAGCTGTACCATGGCCCCTTTCAGCTATTGCTGGAGCTGGAACAGCTGGGATGCTGAGTGTCATGTCCCAAGGCTGCACAGAGAAGCTGGGCCCTGGGCCTGTTCCAGGAAACCATTGTTTCCTCCTGGACATCCAGGCCTGAGATGGGAGGGGTGTCCATGAAGGTTTCTGAAATGCCCTGGACATGTATTCTTCATTGCCTTAGCTATTAACATTCAGTTCTTACTTAATTTGCGAATTTCTGCAGCCAGCTTAAATTTCTCACCAGAAAATGGGTTTTTCTTTTCTACCACATAGCTGGACTACAAATTTTCCAAACTTTTATACTCTACTTTTCTTTTAAATATAAGTTCCCATTTTAGACCATTTCTTTGTTTACACATATGAGCATACACTTTTAGAAACAGCCAGGTCATATCTTGCATGCTTTGGGGCTTAGAAATTTCTTCTGCCAGACACCCTGGCAGAAGAAAGAAAGGTCATCTCTTTCAAGTTCAAAGTTTAACAGGTCTCTATAGCAGGTGCAAAATATTGCCAGTCTCTTTGCTAATGCATAGCAAGAGTGACCTTTATTCTAGTTTCCAATAACTCCTTATCTCCATCTGAGACCACCTCAGCTGGGACTTCATTGTCCTTATCACTATCAGCATTTTGGTCAAAACCATTCAACAAGTCTCTAGAAAGTTCCATACTTTCCCACATCTTTCTGTCTTCTTCTGAGCTCTCCAAACTGTTCCAGTCTCTACCTGTTACCCAGTTTCAAAGTCACTTCCACATTTCCAGGTATCTTTATACCAGTGTCCCACTTCCGGTACCAATTTTCAGTATTCGTCTTTTCTCACACTGCTATAACTATCTAAGACTGGATAATTTATGAAGAAAAGAGATTTAGTTGACTCATAGTTCCATTGGTTTAACAGGAAGCATGACTGAGAGGTTTCAGGAAACTTACAATCATGGTGGAAGGTGAAGGGAAAGCAAGCATGTCTTACCATGGCAGAGCAGGAAAGAGAAAGAATAAAGAAGGAAGTGCCACACACTTTCAAGAAACCAGATCCCATGAGAACTCACTCACTATCATGAGAACTGCAACAGGGTAGTCCACTGCCATGATCCAGTCAACTCCCACCAAGGCCCTCCTCCAATTTAACATGAGATATGGGCAGGGACACAAATCCAAACCATATCAAGGACAAAACTGATTTTTATTGTTTCCACATGTATGTATGTGGCTTTCAGCCCCTTTATCCTCTAGCCTTAGGAGCTTTTGTTGTCCCTCTCATAATTGTCTTTTGCTCAATTGGTTACTTGAAAAAAAAATTACAAACATCAAGATGAAAACAAATCCAAACAAAATACTTCTGTGGGTCAGCTAAAGCATGGACTGAGGTAAGGATTCCTCTTGTCCAAAACCCAGTGAGCTACTGGCTTTACCAGATATTGAGTCTTATTATAAACCTTATGATAAACAGCATTTAAGTCAATATGGTTTTGTTGAAATGATGGAACTAAATCCACATCCCAGATTCAGATATTTATAAAACTTTATATTTGACAGAGAACTCATTAGAAATGGTCCCGGGATAACAGTCCATTCCTATGAGAGAAAAAAAAAAAAATGACACTGCATCTCTTCTTCACATCATAAAAAGTAAAAATTCAGGTGAGTTAAAGACAAATGTGAAAGAAAAATTCTGTTTCTTATTATTCATTGATTTATTTTTGGAACTTAAAAACCTCTCATAAAAGTGTACTGCACCATCCTATTGGTTTTATTACTTTTCTCTTTCTAGGTCCAATATTTTTGTCTATTGTCATCTTGTTCATAAATTCTGTGCCTCATAAGACGAAGGACTACAACTATTTAATTCACCTCTGTGTATTCATTACATAATGTACTGCTTAATAAGCTATTTATTTGTTGAATGCTTGAATTCCAAGGAAACTTTTTACTGGAGAACATGTTTTAAGGACCACTAGTGTTAACTATTTAATGGTAATATTTAAATATAGAGAAAAAAATTAAATCAGAGGATACAGCTTGTAAAACTATAAAATCATAGCATACATATGAATGAAATCCAAAAATTACAAAAATAATAAAATAGAAGCTAATAGAATAAATTACATGTGGTGGATGACGTTGTCTTGAAATTAAACCATCATTGTTGGGTTTAACATAGAAATATTGGTTATTCTGATTTTGAGCATAAGGTATCATTTCTGAGTCATTCTCATAATATATCTTTTTCACAATTGTAATGAGTTTACTCTATACAATATGACTAAAATAAACCTAAATGGCAGTCTTTCATTTCATAAATTGAACTAAGTTTTTTTAGAGTCCAAATTTTCACCAATGACAATAATAATAACTTTGAGTATTTACTGTGGATAAGGCACTGTGGAAATTCCTTACATTCATTCATTTAACTAACTCACTATATTAACTGATTAATTTAACTTGTTTTATTAACACCATAAAGCAGAAAATAATTACTCTTGTCACCTGAAATCAACTCAGTCACTTGCAGTTTGACACCAGATTTATTTTGAGTCTGTGCTCAGTTAATTTAGGATTTATATTCAGTCAGTTCAATGATCCATGTTCAAACCCTTTGTTGCCTAAGATTGCCTACCCTCCCTCCTTGTCCTCAGGATGTCTGGATTCATGGGCATTTATATAGCAACCTGGGGAGGATGAAGTTGGGAACTTGTCCTATTCAGTTTCCAGGCTGGTTTTGAACTGGTCCATTCACTGCCAGGACTCCTGGGCTGGGCTCAGCTTCAGCCCTGTGTGACCCCAGAAGATCAGCCAGAAGATTAGATTGAAGGGTTGGCTTGGGCAAGGTTGGTCCTTTAGCCTCTGAATGTCTAAGGCCATCTCTGGGGAATGGGCTTTGGGGCCCTGGGTGGGATTCATGACCAGGCTGTGGGGTAGCTTCAAGTATAATTTTTAAGTATTTAGATACATGGTATGTGAGTTTTCACTTGTACTTCATAAATGGTGAGAGCAGGTATGAGAAGAAAAAAATAAAATGTGTTCTTTCTTATGTCTTGGTTATTTTCAGCCCTTGCTCCCATCTCATCTATTCTAGCCTCAGTGCTCTAGTGCTTTCTAGGTTGCTTTTTGTTTTTTGACTTTATTCTTGTTTTTCTCATTATTTTTCATTTTGTGCCAATACAGACATGTTTCTTTTATAAAATAGGATTTTAAAATATTTTATCTAGGCTTATACATTATGCATTGGAAGAGTCATTCCATAGCTAAGCATCCCTACAGAAAGAGTAGGTCACTGTCCTAAGTATTGCAATAAATATTATAATAGCTTCATCATTTCAAATGAGCTCAAAAATTCTCATTCTAATCAGAATTATATCAGATATCTATTGCTGCCTAACAAGCTACCCCAAAATACAATAGATTAAAACTATAGCTCTGCACTTGTTCTCAGGATTCTGTGGCTCGGGTGGGTGGCCCATCTGCAGGCTCACCCAGGCTCTCCTGAGAAACTTCATTCATTTGGGGTTGGTGGTCTGCCAGTGCAAACTAACCCTGGGTATCCCAATTTGCAGTGTTTTTTTGGCCACATTTTATTGGCCAAAGAAAATCCAAGGCCCGCCCAGATTCAGCAGAGTAGAGAAATATTCTCCACGTTTTGAGAGCAGAGCCTTACAAAGTGCCATGGACAGAGTAAAGCATAAATCAGATTTAGCAAATACTAATACAGGAAATACAGTTACATTTGAATTTCAGAAAAACAGAAAATTTTTTAGTGTAAATATATCCCAAATATTGCATAGGATATACATATATATTAAAAAATAATGCACTCTTTATCTAACTCCAAATTTAACTGGCTGTCATGTATTTCATATTGGAACTCTGGATGGTTTACCACACACTGGCTTTTAACCTGTCCATTAAACAGTCATAGCTTGATTTAGGAAATCTCAATCAGTAAGTATTGCTAAAATACATGTAAAAAGAGACATTTTAAAGTGTAGGTTTCAGGAAATTTAGAGCTCATTATAAACATTACTAGCTCATCAGGAAGGAAGTGGCAAGATGAGAGTGATTTCTATTTAGCTATTTCGTTATCTTTGGGTAGATGATTTTTACACTTATCAGTTTACCAAATCATATTTACCAATTCATCTACATTTATTTTCATTCTCACATCTCTTCCTAGTACTTTGAGAGAATGAAGATCTATTCAATCATAGAGTGTTGGTTCCATTGCTGATGTGGAGAATGGATATTTTCAGGGATTCTTCCAGTTTATACCTGAGGACATTGTCTCTTGGATCTCATCTTCCACGCTACAAGACACACCTGTTCAGATGTCACTCATGAATAGAAAACCACAGTGCCTCTGACAGAGAACACAGCTCAGAAGTCCATCAAACCAAAGACTTAAAATGGAGCACAGCAGCTTCCTAGGAAGACATGATAGATTTTATGATTTTCTTTTTTTTTTTTTTTTTTGAGACGGAGTCATGCTCTGTCGCCCAGGCTGGAGTGCAGTGGCACGACTGATCTTGGTTCACTGCAACCTCCACCTCCTGGGTTCAAGCGATCCTCCTGCCTCAGCCTCCCAAAAGCTGGAACTACAGGTGTTCACCACCATGTCCAGCTAATTTTTTGTATTTTTAGTAGAGACAGGGCTTCACCGTATTGGTCAGGCTGGTCTCGAACTCCTGACCTCAGATGATCCATCCACCTCGGCCTCCCAAACTGCTGGGATTACAGGTGTGAGCCACTGTGCCCAGCCCAAATTTATGTTATTTAAAAAAAAATCTAGTTCTGGCAAAACAGTACTAATACTTATTTGTAGCTCTAATTTATGTACCTCTGACTTTCAGTCATGGTATTATTGAACTTCCTCAGGATGCATAACTGTGTAACTAGGCTTGCAATACATAAGACCCTTTTCCTTAAGGAATACTACTTAATAGATGAGAAAAACATAACTAACACAAATACAAGTAGAGTATATAAAGACAAGAGTAGAGAAAACATTTTTCCAAAAGCTGAAGAAAAAGAGTGGCTAATATTAAAAAAACTCTTTAGGAAGACTGCAAACTGAGATTTAATGGCAGGGATGATGTGACAGGCTGAGCAGGGAGAAGGAAACCGTGGCAGAGTTAACCGGTTTTTCTCCAGGATCCAGTCTCACCTCTTTCCTTAGTCGTAGAACTCTTGTGCTCAGCTGGGTATGTGGCCACCTGGAGTCAAGACTACACTTCCCAGACTCCATTCCTGCCTGGTGTGGACCTGTGCTTAAGTTTTAGCTGATAGAATGTAAATGAAAATATTGTGTGCCATTTTCTAGCAATGTCCTTAGTGAGGGAGGCCTGCCTTTTCTCCACCCTTCCTACCTCTTGTTGGCTGGAATGCTGACAAAAGGGCAACAGCAAGAAGAGCTTTCTTGAATCATGGGATAGAAATTATGTGCTGTGGGTGGCGGAGCGGCAAGACCAAAGGAGCCTTAGTCTCTGACACCACCCAGTGCCAAATGCCCTCGGATTTCATTTCCATAACAGACAATGAATGCCTATCTGGTTGAAGCCCTGCTTTGGGGATTTTCTACCAAATGAAATAGCGCCTATTCATAACAGATAACATAAATTAATGGCAAAATCATTGCTTAATAGAAAATCAAAACTATGGATGCCAAAATATATTTATACAGAAGTGATCATGTAATGCAGTTAGAAGCTTGTTATTCCCTAGAGCCATTCAGGCAGGTTTCCAGTTGAAGACCTGGAAGACGGGGAAAATATTTGACACCAACTCTGAATAAGCCTGTCAATGAAGAGATTTATTTTCAAGCAGAGGTCATGGGGTCAAAAAAGAAAAATAAGGATCATTTCCATGAAATAGTTCCACCTAACTCCTACCAAATCAGACTGAAAATAACTACAAGTCAAAGTTGCAATGGAATTAATGTAACCTCTAGCCATTTTCTCTTTGCCCTTAAATACTGCTGTAACTGAGCTGTAGAGTAAGTGAGCAAAATATCTAACACGGCACGTGGTTTTCTTAAATATCAGTCTGCACAATGATAAGATATTTAAATGATTGTGTTTTTATCAAACATAATTTCCAGGAAATTTAACTTCTTTCTTTTCCAACTGACAAAGCCCAAAATTTAAAAATTGAGCATTAAATTGAGCATTACTTAATGATTTGAAAAAAAAAAATCAGCTTTATCTGAACACAATTAATTTTCAGAAATTTCTATTACCATTATTAAGCCATTAATAGGGACTTCCTAATAATTCTATAAAGTACAGAATAGATATTTCTCACTTAAACTTTTTATTCTTTTCATTAATTGCTTTTAAAGTTGTATCAATCTATTAGACTGGTATTTTAAACTTTTTAGATGGTGTCTGTTTTTTTTCTTTAAATTTTACCTATATCTTTCCACAAGCAATTTCACAGGCATTTGGGAACTTTCAGGTCAATAACACACTTTATGTTATGGATTTTATATTCAAGGAAGGAATATAAATATATAGTTCGAATCTTGGGAACCTTTTAGGTATGAGTTATGGCTGCTCTGGAAAACCATGGGAAAAGACTGGAGATAGTAGTGGTCTTCATGCATTCTCCCATGGGCAGTGAACAAGGTTGGCCAAAGTGACTCTATTATGACTGGGACAGTGGCAAATTTTACTTAGCTCCCCAGAATCAATGGAAAGAGATCTTGAAAACGTATCCATAAAAGAAACCCAGTGTGGGTATTTGACTCAAATACTCCTATCTTAATATGTAGTGTGGTATTAAAATTTGTTCTTTTAATTTTTTTCAAAAGGAGAAAAGGCAAAATAATAAATAAAATAGACAAAGGACCCTAAGGAGCTCAAATCTTTTTATAGTCTTTATATATCCATTGATATAATATCTTCTAGCTTAGACATTATCTGTAATACACCATCTCTGCTTTTTATTTCACCATTTTAACTCACTCAAATCACTCCTGAGAAAGGGTCATTGATAATGACTTCATCAAGAAATCCATCAGAAATGCATCAGTCCTTGTTTAACATGACCTTTTTGGGTCCTCTGACAATGATGACTTCTCCCTACTTCCAGAAAAATCTCTTCACTCTTGACCTTCCTCTTACCTTTCTGAGCAATTCTTCTAAGTCTGCTTTGCTGGCCTTCTCTTGTAAGAGTCTCTGAAGTGCTAATGTTCCCCAGGGTCTTGATCATGGCGTTTTCTTGCATTGCGTATTTATATGGTCCAAGCACTACTCATATGTTAGAGGTTCCAATTCTATATTATTATCAGTCTTGGAACTCTTTTCCAAGATTCGTGGCTTTACCGCTTCTATTATTCTAAACTTTTCTTCATCTGAATACCCACAAAGAAACCAAACCTGTCACATTTATTTTATTTCCTAAATATCTTCTGTCCTTCATTCCACCTTTCTCCATCCACAAATCCTTTACATTCTACATGCTAAATACCCTTTATATCCATCTTTTATCTGTAATCTCCATTCCCACTGTCCCTTATTCAGCAGTCATCTGTACAACTGCAAAAATCAAAGGAGAAACAAATAAGCAAACAAGAACTTTCTAAATGATCTTCCTGCTTTTAATTTCATCACATCGCCATTGTACTACTGCTTATGTGAGTCAGCTAATATATCTAACAGAGCCACTTTCCTATTCTACATCTTAAAGTGGCTTTTCTTTCTTGTAAGTCAATACCCACATGCTCAGCAGGTTATAGGAAGCCGTTCATGCTCTGAGCACCTTCATTTCTGGGCTCTTCTGCCACCCTTCACACACTCACTTCAGCAACCTTGAACACTTATATTTACTATGTGTGCTGCAAGCTTTCTTTCCTCTGTGTTTTTGGACATGCTTAACTCACTGATGGCAAAATTCTTCTTTTCTTTCTCTGTCCGAAAACATTTCTCTTTTAAGACTCACTCAAAAATTTCTCCCAGGGCTAGGTCAGCCTCTTATTTTATGCCATATTAGATGCTCTCTTTCTCAGCTTCCTTTAGCATTTTGTACATGTTTCCATTACGGCAATTCATACCACAGCTTGTATGCATTTCTTTGTATATACTTTGTATAGCCTTTTTTTGTATATCCTTCCTGAGGAAAGGAATCATATCTTATTCATTTTTATGACAAACACCAGGCACAGTGCCTAGTGCTCAAAAGATGTTTGTTAATATTAACCAGAGAAGGAGGATATGCATATGAAAGATATATGGTCCCTGATTTCAAAGAACTAACATCAGGACTTAAAGATTTATAGTGGAAAAAATATAAAATAGATTTGCTTATATTCCACCAGAGAGTAAAATTAGAAACATTTACAAATAAAAAAAATTACTCAATAAAATAATGTACTCTCTAATCTTTGGAGTTATCTAGCTAGCAAGCAGGAAGCATCAAGAGTTAGTGAGCTTCAAATTACTAGGTTCAGGCTGAAATAAGATAGCTTAATGTCTTCAACCAGAATGTGGGCTCTACTCAATACTTGTATTGGATGAAGGTTTAGACCTTTAAAAGCCCTACGTGCCTGATGGCATTCTCTGAAAAGGCAGACAATTATGTGAGTCTGAATTTTTTTTTTTTTTTAGTAAATAAGATTATTTGGTAACTGCCTCAACTCTGTAATTTAAAATATTAAATTTGATTTCAATTACAGTGGATTCATAGTAAGAATTCACTAAAATTTTTTAATTCTACAGTATCCTGGAAATGTACAACTAGAGACATTATTTTGGCGTTATTTGGTGGTAGCAGAGAACAATAATTAATACCTCCTTTACCATGTCTGAGACTGGATACTTAGTAAAGATGAGCATAGGAGTCAGGAAAATGAAGGTCAAATATTATCTTTGTTATCAATAAAGATGAACTGCTTTGGGTTACAGATAAAGCCATTTTTCTGCAGGCCTATTGATAGACCCTACTTTGAAAATACCAGTTGACTTAGTTCCTTTGGTGCTGCTAAAGCAGAACACCACACAATGCACTGAGTAATTTATAAAGAACAGAAACTGTGTTTTCTTTTCCTTTTTTTCATTTCTTTCTTTTTTTTTTGAAATGGAGTCATGCTCTATCACCCAGGCTGGAGTGAAATGGCATGATCTTGGCTCACTGCAACCTCCACCTCCTGGGTTCAAGCAATTCTCCTGCGTCAGCCTCTCAAGTATCTGGGATTACAGGTACCCACCACCACACCTGGCTAATTTTTTGTATTTTTAGTAGAGATGGGGTTTTAGCATGTTGGTCAAGCTGATCTCAAACTGCTGACCTCATGATCCACCCGCCTTGGCCTCCCAAAGTGCTGGGATTACATGCGAGAACCACCATGCCCAGTTCCCAGAACTGTATTTTCACAGTTCTAGAGGCTGCGAAGTCCAAGATCCAGATGCCAGTATCTGATGAGAGTTTTCTTGCTGCATCCCAACACAGCAAAAAATGGAAGAGCAAGAGAGAGAGACAAACTCTATGTCTTAACATGACAGAAAAGCTGAAGAGATAGAACCCACACCCTCAAGAACTTTTTATAGCAGCATTAGTCCTTTCCACCTATACACCTTCCTATTGCACTGGGAATTAAGTTTCCAACACATTAATTTGAGAGGACACATTCAATCCATAGAACTCACTCATCCAAAGATACTGGTTTCCTCTGTTGAGTCTACCAGAGGATAAAGAGCAGAGCCAAAGAAATTTGGGGAGGATCCAGAAAATCTGAGCCAAGTGTATTTATTTTCTTCCCCCATTTTCAATGGTCAGTGGAAGGAGAGTGAGTGAGTGGGTGGAAAGAAGTTAGAAATGCTTCTCTTATTAATTCTCCTGCAGAGTTAAGAAGACTTTTCCTTTTCTCTAGGATAAATGAAGGATAAGGAAGTGTTCTAACATACTCTTAAGAGCAATGTCATCTTTCAGTAGCTTCTTAGTCTACATTGGCCTTACATATTAGAAAACACAATCTTCTTTGATATTTTGAAAGATTAAAAAAATTTAGCAGCTACACTAAAGACTGACCTGTTTCTTTAGAATAACTTGTTTTACTATTTACTTATGCACCCATGCATTCAAAAAAATTTATTAAATGCCTATCATGTTCCTGATTCTTTTACGCTAGTGATCAAAATAATAATAATAATAAGCCACCATCAATGTCTTTAAAGAACTCGGGCTGGAGAAATGGCCAATTAATTACTACTACTAATAATAATAGTAATAAAATGTGGTACACAAGATAATGGAGGAAGGGATATTATACCATGAACCCAAAGGGGAAGGGGCAATTAATTACTAGAAGAAAGAAAAAGAAACATTGTAATACAAATAACAAAAACATAGTGTCAGTGATGTAGGCTTTGATAAATGAATGGGAGCTCACTAGGAGAAAGTGAGTGGGAAGGAAGATATCTCTTAAAAAAGAATGCCCGTGGGCAAAGGCACAAATGTCTGAATATGCAGCATTTCAGGAATCATTAACTAAAAGGAAAGCACATTTGATATATGTAAAATATTTTCACATTTAACTTAACATTATTAAACCAGGAAAACTTTCGTGTAGTTCAATAAAATTGCAAAGATCTAGAGGTGAGGCATTTTGAACTAGTTAATAACCAAATGATTTAGGGAATTATTCATTAACCATTAACAAATGCCTCCTGCATCCCTCATCTTTGGTTGAGTTCCAACAGTAATATCTCAGAGGTCTTGGCACTTGAAATCTGAACTTAAGCATTTATGTCTACAATATAAGGACCAAAAATATTTTGCTTCTGGGTCATTAAAATTTTTAGAATAATAAGCCCTTCCTTAGCAGCCTTTCTATTTGGTAGAATGCCATTCAGGAATGTGTTCCGTATCTGAATTCATGGGGGAAATAAAGTGGTGCTCTTGTTAAGGAAATCCATTTCCTCCAAAAGGACAAGGTATGACAAAGACTGTTTTTCCAACCTAATGTAAATTTCATAACATCAGCAGTGTGCCGTGCAAACTGCCAAATGGAAAGGCTCCCATACGCCCCATCCACATAATACATGGGCTCTGGAGGGGCAGAGATTACATTTACATCCTCCACGCAGTTTCTAAGATCTGCACTGGTGAACCCACTCCTATCTGTTGAAGTCTCTGTCTTTATTAAATGCCTTCTTTCAGGATAGCTAAAATGATGAGACTTTTTTTGCTTGCTTTTCTTCCCCTTTTCCTGTCTCTTTACTTTTACAGATATAGCCCCAGTGATTGAAAAACTTGACCTGCAAATCTGACCGTTCAACTTATCTAGGACTATCTCTAAGTACAAGGTCGACATTATCTCAGCCTGCATCCTGTGTAATTATAGTACTTGGCTGGCATTGCTGAGTAGGGGCTGAAATCCATCAGGTTTTAGTTAATCTGCCTTGAGTAATCACAGCTGGTTGGCCGGAAGAAAATGATTATGAAATAAAGTTGTTGTGTCTCAATAATAAAGATTACTGATATGCAGGGCAAGCTCTATCTAAGGTTGACCTTTCTCTATATATGAAGGCTCTGTATAACTGAGGAATGAGGAATTATTTCTGAAAAGTCTGCTTTGTTTCAGATTTTAACTTCTCCCTTCTTTTCACTTTTATTAAATTCCTCACCAGTCCTGAAATTTCATTACACTGCACTGAAACACATATACTTACCCTTTGGAAGTTTTTCAAACAGACCCAGCTAGAGGTTTAATGGACATGAGATCAGCTTCCTTCAAGTCTTTGAATAGAATTTCATCTTGTTTTATCAAGAATCTTTTTATTGTGCTAATCTTGAGGCGATGAGTTATTTACACTATAGACAGGTTGATGATGAATCTGCATGGTGATATTAGAAAGTGTGTCAAGTGATATTGTCATGGTGCAAACTGTATATTCAAAACATGAAACAGACTTACACAATTGGAGAAAACTCCCCATTACTGTCTATGCAATATCAACAATCCAGCGTACTTCCAATCTAATAAGTTTTACCCTGTCTTATAATAAGAGATAATCATAAAAGATTTATCTAGAAACTCTAAAAAGGCACAGATGGTGGTATGGTGGTTAAGAGAACAGATTCTGTAGTCATAGCTAGCTTTGCCTGTAACCAGCTGTGTGACTTTGGATGAATTACCTAACCTCTCTGTTGACTTAGTTTCTTCAACCTTAAAATAGAGATTCTAATAATAGTAGCTGCCTCATGGTCACATCATGAGGACCAAGTGAATTAACATATCCAGGATGCTTAGAACAGCTGTTGGCATTTAAAAAGCATAGTAAGGGCTCACTGTTGACAACATTAAAAAGGATAAAGAAACAGGGTTGGCTGGATCCTAATGTTGTTGGATAGGCAGTAAGCACAGCTTGCAAGATCTTTAGCTCTAAATTCTTGTTTGATACTTGACTTCAGGCTATTAATATTTAACCAGAGACACATAAATAAAATGAACTAAGGTTAAACCCATCACGTTAATGTGTCTACTCATGAGAAAATAAGAACGCGCATTAAAATAACATGCCATGGATTTTGTCTGGAAGGGTAAGATGAGAGCAAGAGGACAAGGGAGGGTGATTTGCTAGAGGCTGCAGGTTCTGGGCACGGTGGTCCCAGGCTAATTCTTATTCCACTGCTGTCATTGCCCTTACAGCACATGACTGGGCTGACCATGAAGCTCCTTCAACAAAGAAACACATTTCTGAGTCTCCAAGCACATTTTGGCATTTGTGCCTTGGCTATTGCACTGACTCTTCTTTTTTCATAATTACATCTCTAATGTAAATACATCTAGCAATAATTCTTTATTACATGCTCTTAATTACACACCTACTGCAAATGCATGCCAACTCTCCTTTGTCATCATTTAAGTCAATTGGTTGATACTAAACCAAACAAATACATAGACACACAAGAAAGACATCAGTGGGATGTTTTGAATAGAAAGATATGCTGAGAAATATGTATTTTTTATTTTTATTTTTAATTATTTTATTTTAATTATATTTTAAGTTCTGGGGTATATGTGCAGAATGTGCAGGTTTGTTACATAGGTATACACGTGCCATGGTGATTGGCTGCATCCATCACGCCATCATCTAAATTAGGTATTTCTCCTAATGCTATCCTTCCCCTAGCTCCCCACCCCCCAACAGGCTCTGGTGTGTGATGTTCCCCTCCCTGTGTCCATGTGTTCTCATTGTTCAACTCCCACTTATGAGTGAGAACATGAGGTGTTTAGTTTTCTGTTTTGTGTTAGTTTGCTGGATAAAGTAAATGTGGCACATATATACCATAGAATACTATGTAGCCATAAAAAGGATGAGTATATGTCCTTTGCAGGGACATGGATGTTTTTATTTTTAAAGCGAAAGTAAGTTTATTAGAAAAGTAAAGGAATAAAAGAATGTCTACTCCATAAGCAGAGCAGCCCCAAGGCTGCTGGTTGCACATTTTTATGGTTAGTTCTTGATTATATGCTAAACAGGGGTGGATTATTTATGCCTCCCATTTTTAGACCATATAGGTAACTTCCTGGCATTGCCATGGCGTTCACAAACTGTCATGGTGCTTGTGGGGGTGTAGCAGTAAGGGCGACCAGAAGACACTCTTATTGCCATCTTGGTTTTGGCAGGTTTTAGCTGGCTTCTTTACTGCAACTTGTTTTACAAGCAAGGTCTTTATGATGTGTATCTTGTGCCAACCTCCTATTTTATCCTGTGACTTAGAATGCCTTAGCCTCCTGGAAATGCAGCTCACCAGGTCTCAGACTTATTTTACTCAGCCACTGTTCAAAATGGGGTTACCCTGGTTCTAATGCCTCTGACATTTCCCCCCTCCCTTTTATAAAAGAACCCTTAATCCTGAGAGTGGCAGAGGGACTACAATCAGTCTTCTGTAACTTCTTCAGGCTGAGTAGGGGCAAAGATATACCTGCCTAACTATTGGGTCTCTTGCATTCAGCGTAGAGAGGAGTTCAGTCAGAAAGCATTGGCATAGTGAGGGCCATTCATAACGCTTGGATTCCAACAAATGATGATATCTAGAAGATTAATAACTATTTAATTTGTGAAAATACTAAGTAAGCTTATTCTGCATTCCTACACAAAGATTACAACAGCAATAGGAATATGTATTTTTAATAATTCCTCTTAATTTCAGTTTTATTTAAAATTTTGGAAATTGCTTCTTAATCATATTATATTTCTTTCATTTTTATGAATCTTCTCTGGATTTTTAAAAGACATCACAGAAAAAAGTTTCAGGATAGAGTCTAGATGTCCATCATGTATTTGTTTATAAAGTTTCAGATCATCATCCATATATTTATGTATTTTCATTGATCTTGTAATAACTTCTTTTATTTTAGCTGAAAATCATACATAAAAAGTCAAAGCATGTCAAAACACACAGATCTTCTTTAAGCACAAAAAGAATTGACTATCTATTTGAGAGTCATTAGGGTGTACTTTATAATATAACATGAAATTATAACTGTCTATTTTCACCACAATAAATCTTCAAGGCTCTTACTAATGTCAAGGAAACTTATCTATGTGTCTTAATGGAATAAAAATTTAAGAATAAATGCATTTTGAAAAGTAACACCACTGTCAATTAAAAGACAAATATTTTTTAAAATTAAAGTTTGATTATTTGAGGGATAAATTGCCTGTATTGTAGTTGTTGAGAAGAGGCTATTCTCCAGGTATCACCTTTTTAGGAATTTATGATGGGAAGATTCTAAAATTTTGTTTTGCTCCCAAATTCTATCTCTAAATGTAAGGAAGAGATTATATGAAATTAAACTTCAGAAAAATAGTAAAAAGTCAAACTATTTTAAACATATCATTATGAAAATATAACCTTCATAAGATAATCAGTTTCTAGATTTTTTTAAGCAGTGGTTTGTTTTGTTTTGCTTTGAAATAATTTTCAGTGCTGCTTGTGTTTCCATTCCTATGGTGAGCTTCCTAACATCTGTTTTCCATTTTTTTTTAATTTCCACTCATGACCTTTGGCCTATTCTCTGTGTTTGGAAAAAAACAGGAATTAAAGTTGACATTATCTCTGTGCCTTCTCCAAGCTGCATAAATTCACATTTGTAGCCTGTCTTATATCCAAGCACAGGCTTTCTGACCACAAAATCAATTCATCTGTTGTTTAGGAGGAAGTTTCATAATGTTCAGAGTAAAGACCTGTAACCTCATAGTCTGGGGTTCTGGGGTACTGCCAGGACTTCAGGGCATAAGAATATTTGTTCTAGATTTGTGGCCACTGTGGAAAATTTATCTGGCTTAACCCAGTGTTCCAGAAAATCCCCAAATCATGACACAACATGTAGTTCTTTGCATAATTTTAGCATTTAGTCTCTCACATGAGGCTGAAGAATGTGATACACAATATGAAAATTATATTGTATGTATATTTTAAGCATTAGACAAATAAGCAGGCACTTAAAATCATGTATAAGAAGTAAAGGTATTCACCAAAAATAATGATGAGATAAAGAATTTAATATTATACTAATACACACTATACATTACAACACAAAAATCCTGAGCAGTACAGAACAAGTATTCTAAATAAGTGGGTGAAATAGGTAAGAGATTAGCCAAAGGAGACTCACTTTGTTTTAGTGATGCTGGATATAGTCCATGCTTTCATATGTTCTTTCAATTGTTATAATTTACCCACCAAAAGTACACAGATCTTACGTATGTAGCCTGATGAATTTCTCCATAAGCATATACTTTGTTTCATGTCTTCTTGAACAGAATGTGCCTTTAAACATTATAGTTTTCTTGATAGCCTCAGAAGCTATTGTGTTAAGCATATAATAATGACTTCAAGGTCTAAAGAAATGACTAGAAACCCTCACCCCTATATTTAAAGTCAGCTGGACTTTATTTTGGTTCTTTCGTTTTCCTATAGATGTCTGCCTTCTTTATTGTTTGAATTTAGTTTTCTTTACACCCCTGGGCTTAACATGGGGTCAAATAAAATGCTCAACAAGTGTTTAGAGTAATGAATTGGATATCAGATAGCCATCCTTGCGGATATGATACATACAGTGAGAGTGAGTAATATTGAGTATTTTGTTGTAAATAGGTACATATTAGTAATGTTATTGAGCTTTATAATGTAAACCTAAACTGAGGTAAGGCTTCATACATTAATGTTTTCTAAGGTCTGCTAATTTAGAAACTACTTACAATACTGATTAAGACTGGATATCCAACAATGCCTAGAAGGGTCCAGTCATTCAGAACCTAATGGGAACACCAAGATGATTGGTCAAGAATGACTAATGTCACATTACAGAGTAAGAAAAGTCCCATGAAAGACTGTTCAACAAACAGCCTGTTTCCACAGTGTGGAGGACATGTTTTCTCTGAGAGCTTCGGAGACATTAAGATTTCTTAAAGTTTCACTATATTCAGAATTGGCAAAGAATTGTATTGCAAAACTTCAAAGAGTTTCTTTAATTTTTACAACAAATATCCTCAACTGAGATGGGTTAGAAGGAAGACCCCTTAAGGTTCCCCCCATTTCACTTCCACCTTCACCCCAGTATGTACTGGCTTCTCATGTGAATGCTATGGAGAAAGTCACTATGGAAAGAGAGTTATCTTGTTACCTAAGACAGGTGAGTGCAGTTGAAGTGCATGCTCTACACTCACTCCAACCCTGCCTCTACCTGCAAACAGAGTTAACACAAATCACAGCTTTTCTACTCCTTTTGGCATTAGTAACTACTTTTACAATTTTCTTTAAAGAGTGAATTGCTTTCTATTTACCTCTATAAAATGCTTTTATACATATTTTGCTACGTTTTTAAATCACAATGCATTGTCCTGGAAAGAACACTACCTGATAGGACAGAATACAAAATGTTCTGGGAAGACAAAGATGGGACTAAAACAAAAGGATGGACCTTATAGTTTCTTTTATTTCCATGTTTCCAGGATAATTATTATTAGTTATCTACTTGTAAAGTTGCTTGGGTTTCTGAACCTTTTTCCAAAATGTTCTTATACAGTTCTTTGAAGTAGCAACTTTTTAGACATCTCTTAATGCTTTTCAATTCCTTAAAGAACAATGATAAAGTAACCAAAATATTTTCCAAGATGTATGGAAGCATATAATTAAATCAGAAACCTTAACAAAGGCTGGCTAGTTCTGTTCACCATGAGATTTGAAAACCAGGAATTTATTTTTGGTTGATTTTGTATTTTTTTTCTTATGCGTCATAAGTGTGATTATCAAGGTAGTAAAAGAACATCTTTACATGACACCGGAACTGTAAAATACGAGATGTATTCATCTGGCTAGCCATTTGGACAATTCTTTATATAAATGTGATTAAATCTACTTTCATATTCTATACATATGACCCCTCCCTCTTCCTTTGTGAGTTTCTTTGTTTCTTTTTGAATATGTTTTATCCTTCACTGCAAAGTTTAGGTGTCTGGTGTTTCTTAAAAAAAAAATAGTCCTGTCATAATGCAGGTATACATTCAATATTTGTTTTCCCCTCTTTCTGAAAACAGAAGTTCAAAGACAATTTCAAGAAAGCAGGTAAGCTGTCAATTCTCTGAACAGCTAAGGCACTATTTCTAATGATTGCCCAATAGTAAACACTACTAACTATTGCTAAGTCCAGTTTATGCTCCCCCTACATCTACCCATTCTCATATGCACGATGATTTGAGGTGCTGTTGAATCGGTCCGTACAACTTGGACAACAAGCATAGGACAAGTGCAAGAGACAGTGGGATTTAGAAGCTCATGACTTGATTTCTCTGTCTTTCAACTCTCCAGCTAAGGCTCCAGAACCTTCACTGGTTCCTACCTCCCCCACCCCCATTTTTTCTAAGGAAGGTGAGAGGAAAAACCCATAAGGACTGCTGACAATCGTCCTCACTATTCCCAAGGCAGAAGCTGTATTTGCAGCCCCTTATGTTAAATTCTACAGAATTCAGTGTGAGCTACAGTGACCCTAAATAACGTGAAGCTTTCTATTTTTAAAATGAAAGAGCTAGCTGTAAATTATAGACTTTAGAATTATAAATGTGAGCACGATTATTAACGTTCTCATACTCCAAAAAAGCTGTACCTAATCTCTAACTTAATAGTGATGTTTCTACATATGTACACTGTATTTGGTGGTGAGTGTTGTTTATCAGAAGTAGGGATGTGTTTGCGTGCATGCCGCATCACTAATTTTCTACAGATTAATGTATTCCTTCCTGTTTCCTATATCATCTCTTAGTGAAAGTGCTTAAATGACATTTAAAAACCAGGCTTTATGTTATTACTATTATTAAATAAACATGACTTTTCTTCATCTTTCATAATTCTCGGTTGCAATAAGGTCTCCATTAAAACATTCTTCCTTCCCTACTGCCTAAACCTTGATTTATTTAATAGAAGCTGGCAACATCAAAGTGTAACTAATGAACTATAAGACAATTTTAACACCTTCATGGACTAATTGCTGAATGGCTTTTATTGAATTCTCCAAGGACTGATCTCTGAGGAGATTACAACCTGGTGACAACATGGGCAGAAAACTTAATTTTAAGCCTTCATTGTAACAGACTAGCAAATTCTGGTTGCTTGGCTGTTCCTAGCAAATCTGAATCAAATTAATACTTATCCAGTTCAATTATAACATTTGTCTGAAAACTGCTTTATTGGTATGAAATTGAATGGTTTAACATAATTTTTCCAGCCCAAAGAAAAACAGTTTATTACATTAGCCATTAATCAATTCTTTAAGAAAATTATGGAGTGGAGATTGAATTTCAGAAAAGTTTGGCTTACTTAATAGTTCCTTTGCAATTGAAGGGAGGCTAATATAATATTACTTCTGTATTAGGAGAGAAATCCTTGCTAAGATAAGTAAATATTAATCATGTTTTTGCATTCCTTTTATTAAAGGCAAGGTCTTACTCTGTTGCCCAGGCTTAAATACAGTGGTGAGACAATGGTTCACTGCAGCCTTGAATTCCTGGGCTTAAGCAATCCTCCCTTCTCAGCCTCCAGAGTAGCTGGGACTACAGGCATGTACCATCATGCCTGGCTAATACTCTTATTTTTTTGTAGATACAGTGTCTCTTTATGTTATCCAGACTGGTCTTCTCATTCCTAAAATACAACCCGAGAAGAAAAGGAACTTCTAAATGAAAGTATATCATCAATGAACTAAGTTCAGCTAACAAAAACTGACTCCTAACCTTTTAGAAATGGGCTGCACCTCACACTAACCAAAGATTCTTTAAATGAGAAACCTGGCTTCACCTATATAAATGTGATTCAAGAGAATATTAATTGATTTTCTATGTTAGGAAAAATCCATCTCTCAAACCATCTCCAACCACCCAATCATGTATCAGTGGTGTTTTCTGAAACATAGTCGAAGTAGCCTGATCTCTAACTTTTAGTTCAAAATTTTATCAAAAGACACATTTTGTGAATGAGTTAAATAGACCACAGCCTCTGTATTAGTCCATTTTCACAGTGCTGATAAAGACATACACAAGACTGGGAAGAAAAAATAGGTTGAATGAACATACCGTTCCACATGGCCGGGAAGACCTCACAATCATGGTGGAAGGCAAGGAGGAGCAAGTCACATCTTATGTGGATGGCAGCAGGAAAAGAGAGAGCTTGTTCAGGGAGACTCTCGTTTTTTTAAAACCATCTGATCTCATGAGATTCATTCACTACCACAAGAGCAGCACAGGAAAGATCTGCCCCCACAGTTCTATCACCTACCACTGGGTTTCACCCATAACATGTGGGAACTGTGGGAATTACAATTTGAGATGAAGTTTGGGTGGGGACACAGCCACACCATATCAGCCTCTTTGATGTGATATTACACTGAAAATATAATGGTCTGGGTTTTTTAAAAATATTTAAAACTTGAAACAAAAGCCAAATATAGTTTTTACATTGCCTTTACTTCTCTTACAATTATCATAGTATGTGATTCTTCAAGTGTGCAAGTTGATTTCATCTCTCTGTATGTTACATGTGTAACAAATGTTTACAGCTATAATTTGTCCACCAGACAAATTTTTTGTGTGTTCACCAAGGTATTGACATAACCAAATAATGTACTTCAATTTCAGACTATAAACAGAGAATGTACAGTTCACAGCACCCGGAAAAGCTTGCACATCTACTGAGAGTCTGTCAGACAGCCTGAAGCACTGGAAATTTCTCAAAATATCCTCCTCAGGTCCACTGGAGATGTATGGCAAAAGTGAGGTTCATCAAGGAAGCCAGATCCCTAAACATACTCAACAGAAGGGGCACACTGAACACATTCAACTTACTTACACCTGTGATGGATTGCCTTTTGTGGGATTCCTTATTTTAGCCACTTTATTGAGGTATGATTACCATACACAAAGCTGTACATATCTAATGTACACAATGAGTTTGGAGATACGTATAGACCCATGAAACCATTAACACAATCTGCCCTAAACCTATCCATCGCCTCCAAACATTTATTGTTGCCTTCATATTTATTATTATAATTTTGTGTATGATAAGAATGCTTAATATGGGGTCTAGCTTCTTAGCATATTTTTAAGTATACAGTACATTATTGTTCCAGTAGATCTCCAGGACTCATTCATCTTGTATAACTAAAACTTTGTACCTCCTGTTTCCACTTCATCCCAGCCCCTGGAAACCATTATTCCACTTTCTGCTTCCTTCAGTTTGACTCTATTAGATACATCATATGAGTAGTTTAGCATTGTTTTTCTGTGTGTAGCTTCCCTCACTGTAATGTCCTCCAGGTTCAACCATGTTGTCACAAATGGCAGGATTTTCTTCTTTTTTAAGGTTGAATTAATATTCCTTTTGTGTGTTTGACCTTTTCTGTAACCATTCATCTCTGGATGGACATTTAATTGTTTCTATATATTGGCTATTGTGAATAATGCTGCCTTGAATATGTGGGTATAGATATCTTTTTGACATATTGATTTCATTTCCTTTGAATATAGACTCAGAAGTGGGATTGCCAGATCATATGATATTATAGTTCTGTTTTTAATTTTAAGGCATCTCCGTACTGTTTTCTGTAGTGGCTACACCAATCTATATTCCCACTAACAGTGTGCAAGGAGGGAAAAAGAAATGCACAAATTTCATAAATGACTTAGCCCATTTGGGGTGCTATAACAAAATACCATGAACTGAGTGGCTTATAAATGGTAGAAAGTATTAGGTCTCACAGTTCTTGAAGCTAGGAAGTCCAAGATCAAGGTGTTGGTGAATTCAGTGTCTGGTTAAGGCCTACTTTCTGGTTCATAAATGGTGCCTTCTTACTGTGTTCTTACATGGTGGAAGGGACAAAGGGTCTCTCTTGGGCTTCTTATATAACAGCACTAATTCCATTCACAAGGATCCTTCCCCTATGATCTAATCACCTCCCAAAGGCCCCACCTCATACCACTATCACCTTGGGGATCAGGATTTCAAAATATGAATTTGGGAATGGGGAACATAAAACATTCAGACCCTGACAATGATGTCAGAGAGTAAGTCAGCAAAGCATGTTAAAAATAGATTGAGGCCGGGTGCAGCGGCTCATGCCTGTAAGCCCAGCACTTTGGGAGGCCAAGTCAGGAGGATAACCTGAGGTCAGGAGTTTGAGACCAGCCTGGCCAACATGGTGAAACCCCGTCTCTACTGAAAATACAAAAATTAGCCAGGTGTGGTGGTGGGCACATGTAGTCCCAGCTACTCAGGAGGCTGAAGCAGAATTGCTTGAACCCAGAATGTGGAGGTTGCAGTGAGCCGATATCATGCCACTGCACTACAGCCAGGGTGACAGAGTGAGAAAAAACAACAACAACAAAAACTAGTGGAATAGATGGAATTTATGGTATTTAATATGGATTTTTGTGATGAAACAAATTAGAGTTTTATTATAGGTAGAAAATGATGGAAAGAACAAACAAATGTTAAATATTTATAAGACACAGCTTATGCCACCTCAAATTGACAGCTAAGGTATCTTGGATACAGCCACCAACTCATTCCCCAGATGCGCTCTGCTTGCAAAATTCAGACAAAGGCTATACCTGCACAGAGAACCACAACTGTGGCCAGGCCATGGCTGGCATCTTGCCCCTGCGTCTCTCATAGAGCAAGTGTTGGCTTAAGGCCCCTCTCACCTGACCAGTCCCCTTGCTTCACTTTCTGAATTACTTTCTGAAAGCTGCCATAACAAATGGCTGCAAACATAGTGGCTTAAAACACAAACTTATCTTTTAGTAAAATAGGTTAGAAGTCTGGCATAGATTTCACTGGACGAAAATCAAGATGTCAACTGGGCTGCATTTCTTTCTGGAGGCTTGATGGGGACAATCCACTTCCTGGCTTTTTCCAGCTTCTAGAGGTCACTCACATTCCTTAGCTGGTAGACATCTTCCTTCATCTTCAACAGCAGCAACATTATATTCTTTCGACTCTCCATCCATCCTCACATTTCTCTCTGACTGCACCCCAGGAAATATTGTCCAATTTTTAAGGACTTGTGTGATTTGATTAGGTCCATCTGGATAATCTAGGAAAACCCCACTCCGAAGGTCCTTACCATAATCACATCTGAAAAATCCCTGTTGCCATGTGAGACAACTGAGAAGGGGTGGCCAGAGAAGACCTCTTTAAAGTAACATTTGCATAGATACTGACACAGGGAATCACTAACATTCTGAGGATTAAAGTGTGAGCCATTTCAAGGATCATTATTCTGGCTACCACACCTTCACTCTGATTCTTGTAGCCATATTGTCAGCAGAAAAATCCTGAGTATGTACACATGGCATAATTTAGGACCTGCCTTCCATGCCACTTGCTCTGTCTTCCAAGTATCTCAGTCTGTTTGCCCTTGCTATTGCTGTATGTTTGTGATTTATTTAATAAATTCACTATCCTAGCATCTTTATTTGATCTGTCAGTCTGCTTGTTTCGTGAGCTCTGGATTACCTACCTGGTAGCACACCTGGACATTACCACTGAATCAAGGTAATTTCCCAAAGATTTCAGCCTTAGCTGGTTCTCATACGGAGCCTCTGTATTAGCCAGGATTCTCTAAAGGAACTACTAAGATAGATGTATATATAAAAAGGAGTTTATTAAGGAGTATTGACTCATGAGATCACAAGGTGAAGTTCCACAGTAGGCCATCTGCAAGCTGAGGAGCAAGGAAGCCAGTCTGAGTCCCAAAACCTCAAAAGTAGGGAAGCTAACAGTGCAGCCTTCAGGCTTCGTCAAAGGTCCAAGAATCCAAAACCTGAAGAACTTGGAGTCTGATGTTTGAGGGCTGGAAGTATCCAGCATGGGAGAAAGATGGAAGCTGGAAAACTAAGCCAGCCTAGTCCTTCCATATTCCTCTGCCTGCTTTCATCCTAGCCATGCTGGCAGCTGATTAGATGGTGCACATCCAGATTGAGGGTGGGTCTCCCTCTCCCAGTTGACTAGCTCAAATGTTAATCTCCTTTGGCAACACCCTCACAGAGACATCCAGAAACAATACTTTCCATCCTTCAATCCGATCAAGTTGACATTCAATATTAACCATCACAGCCTCCTAAGCCCAACAAACTCATGTATAAAGAATGTGGTTAATTGCAAATGAAGACATTAATAATTAGTTATTTTTTTCCTGAAATAGAACAAGTCTATTTCTGAAAGAATAAATGATTAAACTGATCAGAAAAAAAAAAGACTTATTTTTAAAAGCTGTATCCTGTTAGCTTTAGGCACCCATCATTCGGCTATCTATATTAATTCAACAAACATTTATTTGGTGCCTGTTATATGAAAAGCATCGCACTAGGTAGTTTAAGCTGTGCTTTTGAAAAACAAAAACTGGAACTGCTGACTGTAACATACAACGTCTTGCACGGTCAGGTTCCTGCCAAGCTCTTCAGCTTGTCACATCAGGCTTCCCCTTCCTCAACCACTGCAGTCTTCTTTCTGTTGTGCAAACAGCCCAAGTTATTTCCATTCTTAAGGTCTTTGCTGTTGCTAATCTTTCAGAAGGCTCTTCTCAGATTCTTTTCCAGATTGGCTATTCCCTTTTGGTGGTGTCCATTTAAATGTCACTTCAGAGGTCTTCTCTGGCCACCTCCATTCAAGGAGTTACTTCCCCTCACCCCTGCAGTGCTCCATGGCATCACTTTTTCATAGCACCTATCACGACTTGCCATTACCTTGTGTTCCTGTTTACTTAAGGTTTCTCTCTCTTTTTGTTTCCGTTTACTAGAATGCAAGCTCCATAAGATAGGGATTTTTGTCAGTGTTTCTCGCCACTGTATCACCAGCACACAGCACTCAATGTTTTGTACATTTTAGATACTAAATATGAATAGCTAAATGAATGACTGAATGAATAGATGATGAGTATAAAGGTGAATGAGATATGTATTCTGATAACATCGTAGAATTTATCATTCCACTGAGAGATGGCATATGTCACAAAACTAAAAATTGTCAAGTTTTTAATAGTATATATCTGTGCTTCCCAAACTATGTTCCCAGGCATGCTACATTTTTTTTTATGATGCCACACATTTGTGGAGCTGGATTTTCTATGGTGGCTGCAATAAAAACAAGTAAGAGGCAAAAATCAGTGTGGAATAGGAAATTAAGCTGTCAGTATCCAATCCGTTTCCAAGGTTTGAAAAATTGTATGCTGCTCAACAAATAATTCTGGTTATGAAAATTTAAACTCTTGAGTAGTCATATTTTAAAAAGTAAAAAGCAGGTAAAAATTTTTAATAATTCCAGCTTTTTAGATTCAGAGGGTAAATATGTAAGTTTGTTACCCAAGTATATTGCATGATGTGAAGTTTGAGTACCATCGATCCCATCACTCAAGTACTGAGCATAGTACCCTACAGCTTTTCAACCCTTGTCCCTCTCCCTCCCTACCTCTTCCAGTAGGTCCCAGTGTCTACTGTTGCCATTTTTATGTCCATGAGTACCCATTGTTTAAGTTTCACTTATAAGTGGGACTATGCAGCATTTGATTTTCTGTTTCTGCATTAATTCATTTAGAATAATACTTCCAACTGCATCTATGTTGCTTCAAAGGACATGATTTCATTCTTTTTTATGGTTGTGTAGTATTCTATATATATATATATATATATATATATATATATATATATATATATATGCATGTGTGTGTGTGTCACATTTTTTTCTTTATCCAATCCACCATTGATGCATATTATTATTACTCAAATCAGTTTCCTGGAGAATTTGGGGTTAGGAGTTTTTAAGGATAATTTGATGGGTAGGGGGCTCCTGGGTCAGAAGTGTTGATTGGTTGGGTCAGAGATGAAATCACAGGAGATGAAATTATAGGAAGTTGAAGCTGTCCTGTGTTGAGTCAGCTCCTGAATGAAGGCCACAATATCAGATGAGCCAGTTTATTCATCTGTGTAGTGCCAGCTGATCCATCCAGCGCAGGGTCTGCAAAATGTCTTAAGCACTGATCTTAGATTTTACACTAGTGATATTATCCCCAGGAGCAATTTGAGGAGGTTTAGAATTTTGCAGCCTCCAGCTACATGACTCCTAAACCATAATTTCTTTCTTTTTTTTTTTTTTTTTT
>NW_016107461.1:777825-808468 GCF_001604975.1 Cebus imitator | reverse complement strand
CACGATCTCGGCTCACCGCAACCTCCGCCTCCTGGGTTCAGGCAATTCTCCTGCCTCAGCCTCCTGAGCAGCTGGGATTACAGACACGCACCACCAGGCCCAGCTGATTTTTTGTATTTTTAGTAGAGGCGAGGTTTCACCATGTTGACCAGGATGGTCTCGATCTCTTGACCTCGTGATCCACCCACCTCGGCCTCCCAAAGTGCTGGGATTACAGGCTTGAGCCACCGCGCCCGGCCCATAATTTCTAATCTTGTGGCTAATTTGTTAGTCTTGCAAAGACAGCTTAGTCCACAGGCATGAAAGGGGTTTGTTTTGGGAAAGGACTATTATCATCTTTGTTTTAAAGCTAAACTATAAACTAAGTTCCTCCCAAAGTTAGTCTGGTCTACGCCAAGGACAGCCTGGAGCTTAGAAGCAAGATGGTGTTGGTTAGGTAAGATCTCTTTCAATAGTTTTCTGTTATGATTTTTTTCAAATGTGGTTTCAAACCTATGTCTTTGCTTTTGAGAATAGGGCTGCAAGAACATACGAGTACATGTGCCCTTTTGGTAGAACAAGTTATTTTCTTTTGGATATAAACTTCATAATGAGATTGCTGGTTGAATGATCATTCTGGTTTATGTTCTTTCAGAAATCTACAAACTGCTTTCCACAGTGGTTGAACCAATTTACGTTCCCATCAACAGTGTGTAAGCATTCCTTTCCTCGGCAGGCTAACAAGCATCTGTTGTTTTTTTGACTTTTTAATAATCGCCATTCTAACTGGTGTGACATGGTGTCTTATTGTGGTATTGATTAGTATTTCTCTGATGATTTTTTAATATTCTTCTTTAGAGAAGTGGCTATTCGTGTCTTTTGCTCATTTTTTAATGGAGTTATTTGTTTTTTACTTGTTCAATTGTTAAAATTCTTTATGGGGACCTTTGTCAGATGCAGAATTTGCAAATATTTTCTCCCATTCTGTATATTGTCTGTTTACACTGTTGATCATTTCTTTTGCTGAGCAGAAGCTTTTTAGTTTAATTAGGCCCCACTTGTCAATTTTGTTGTTGCAATTGCTTTTATGACTTAGTCATAAATTCTTTCTTAAGGCCAATGTGCAGAATGGTATTTCTTAGGTTTTCTGTTAGGATTCTTATAGTTTGAGGTCTTACATCTAAATCTTTAATCCCTATTCAGTTAACTTTTCTATATGGTGAAATGTAGGGGCCCAGTTTCATTCTTCTACATATGGCTAGCCAGCTGTCCCTGTACCCTGCATTGAATAGGGGCTGCTTTCCCCTTATAAAAGCAGGTAAAATTAATATTAATAATCTATTTCATTGAATCTAATATGTCCAAATATTACCAATTCCACATCTAATCAATACAAAAATATTGAAGTACTATTTTCAATATTTTCTAAGTGAAAATTTTTAAGTCTTCAATTCAGACCAACTATGTTTCAGGCACTCAATGGCTGTACCTAGCCAGTAGCTACTGTATTAGACAGTACTTGCTTAGAGCCATAAAATACAAAAGAAGAAGGGCTGGCCCACCGAACAATTCTATTTATTTTTAATCTTCAGGAGAAAAAAGTTAGGCAAATCTTACGGCAAATAACCAATAATTGAGAACAATCTGAAAGAGTTGCTAAGATAAAATACTCTCTACGTTTATTACAAAATAGTCTGTCAATGATTTTATACCTGTTTATCTTATGTAATTATATTATCTTAATGAGATAATTTGTTTAAAGCACTTACATAGTATCTGGTACGAACAACATTTTGGATAAATATTGAGTGTCATTATTAATACCAATGAAAACATATCAATTTATCAATATTCATGAGTATGACTAAGAAGGAAAAAAGAATAAGAGTACAAAGTACCCATCCATTACTTTTTAGGTGCTTTCTGGTTAAAAAAAAAAATACAGCCAAATAATTACAGGAGAATGGATTTGGAAAACCAATACAGAATGTGAGTGATAAATTAAGCATTTCTTAAGCACTTAAAAAACTTCCCAGTTTCCAAGTATTATTTTATTTGGTTCTGAGTATTTCAAAATATGAGCCAAAAAATATCTTTACTGTTTGGATCAAGACTACTCAGTGTTTCAACCAGGAATGTTTAGGAGTTTGATGTTATTTATATCTCCCTCATTTTTTGTTCAGCTCAGGGCAAAAATAAAAAAGAAAATTCTGTGCCAATGTTTTATTTCTTCATTTTCTATTAGAAAGTCCCTTCCATTACCGCATCCATCTTCTCTCCCACTTAGGCAAGAATGTGACAAATGTGGCCATAGCTACTCTGGTTAAAGTAGAGTAGGTATTCCCTTCAAGCGTGAATAATGCTAACCTTTGTAAGGATGTATTTAACCTCTTAAAAATCCTACTAGTTTCTGAAATATTCATTGTACTGAAATCAATAAATCACTGAAATCCCCATTGGGAGAGAAACTTCCTGAGGTCTCAAAGGCCAAGCCAGAGTGGAACTAGTAAACATCAGTTTCTCACAGACATGCAATTAGAACATCTGTTTGTGTCTTCTATGCCTATTAAGATGTTTACTCTGTTAATTGTAGGCATAACATGGGTATCCGTCAGTATTTTTGTTTTCACTCCCACCATAGAAATTCAATAACAGAGTTCTAACCCTGGCCAGCTACCGGGCTGGTCAATTAGCAACTTGTCTTTTTAAAGACAATATAAGAAACGACACTTTGTCAAGATCAAATGATGGGTGGTGAAAGACAATCATGAGAAAAATTGTGAAGGTTGTGGTATGAACAAATCTATTTCACCACTGTGATATTTAAATGGTTCTGAAGTTTTATGATTGGGTTGATTATGTCAAAAAAGGCAACTCTGGGATCGAGGGGTAGATCTGGCGGCTCTATAAGCATTTTTAAATGCTAAGTTCATTAGCCTTTCCAGCTGTGCTCTTAATTTTCCAGCTTGAGTTTTTCTGCTTGAGTGGGTAGCAATCTTCTGCAGTTTTCTTCTGTCTTAGACTATGGAGGGAAACAGAGAAAGCAGAGACCAAATTGTTTGAAATAGAATTTACTTTACATTATCAAATATGCTTTAGTAAATGATCTATATTTTAAAATTATATCATATAAATATATCAACCATAAATCTATAAATTAAACTGCCTAAAAATTCTGAAGTATTGTCAAAATTTAGTTATACTGTATAGGTCAAAGATTGTATTCTAATGATATCATGACCCTTAAAGAATATCTAAGCATACAATATTTGGATTTCAGCTGTTTATAACATTGTTAAATACATAAAATATTAAGTGTTTAATATAATCATTACTTTGTATTTATATAACAACCTTACCTTGTTCCCATTGACAAAATTGATTATGTAATAGTAAACATGCACATAAAGTTATAAAAAGCACACTTGACATGTAAGTTACACAAATTTATCTCCATCAAATAATCATTCAAACGTTTTAATAAGGAATAAAAATATAGTATTAATTTCATTTTCATCTCTATTTAATTTTTGACAATTAGGAATAATGATAATGGCCATGAAAATCACAGTCAAGTGGAAGTAAAAAGTTGGAAAATTTTTTTTTTTTGAGACAAGGTCTTGCTGTGTTGCCCAGGCTAGGGTGCAGTGGCATGATCTCGACTCACTGCAATCTCCACCTCGTGGATTCAAGGGATTCTCGTGCCTCAGTCTCCGGAGTAGCTGGGATTACAGGTGCATGCCACCATGCCTGGTTAATTTTTTTGTATTTTTAGTAGAGACGGGGTTTCACCGTGTTGTCCAGGCTGGTCACGAACTCTTGACTTCAGATGATCCGTCCATCTCAGCCTCCCAAAGTGCTGAGATTACAGGTGTATCAACTAGCTTGCCTGCTGTGTTCAACACAGTCTTTGAAATGAACCTCTGGTTTAAGAAGGGTATTTCTATGCCATCAATTTTTTAAAAGAAAAGGCTTAAAAAATGCTCACCTGAAATTGAATTTCTTCCGCTGCTTAAGTTGAAATTTCTGAACTTCCTCAAAGGTAAGCACAATCAAAGTAAAAATTCATTTCCTAAACATTCTGCCTAAAACGATTATTGTCAAACATTCAGAAAAACTCTCTTGCCTCCCTCCTAAAACATTCAAAACTACACATTGCTAAAGTTTGATGGAGATATTTTATGTCAATGACTGTGAATGAAATAGTCTCTACATTGAAACTATAGCACTATAGGACTTTAACAGTTCATACGATGCCTGGGGTTGTTCATGGCTAAGAGGTATCATTTTAATAAGGTCCATGGAATCCCACCTTAAGTGTACCTACCTTAGCCCCCAGAATCAATGCTGTCATCAAAGTTTCCACACAGCTTTCAAACTCAGCTAATCTCAGTACCTTCAAGAGTCTCATTAATCTTTTGTCTTATTAATATATACATGTAATGTTTTTAAGTCTAACCAGGACTATAACTTCATTGGGGATTGAACCATGCTAACGGGATTTCTACATTCCCCTGTTGTCCTTATCTTAGTCACAGATGGGATGAAAGGAAGCATACATTTGCATATGTTGGTTAACGGCAAGGTAATTGTTAATGGCATTCAACAATTTTGAAAACAGAAAAGGAGTACTTCCAGTCTATGATTTCAATACTCATCCTCTTAGCCACTATGCGCTAGAGCATCTTCCTAAGAAGAAATTCAACACCTATTTTAAATTACAACTAAAAAACATTTTTACTGGAACTATGACCAGAAAGAAAACAAGATTTGTCTAAATCAAGGAGCCATTACTAGAATGGAGTGAAAAAACTTTCACAAAAGTTTTCTGCCTTTCTTTTAAACTTGGCATGTGAGTTTTAAGAAAAAATATATGCAGAGTTTATTAAAAAGTATGTAATTTTGTTTTATGTTAAATTAGTATGCACATTTTTATATGTTTCTGGGATATAAATCAAACTTATCGGAGTAGATTTTCTTGAGGCAAACCTACAAGTAAAACTACATCCCTCAGAGAACACACCAGACTGCATAGCTGTGTGACTGAATTATGCATTACAAGGCTGAATCAATTTATCATGAAAACTGGCCAGATTTCCTGAAGGCTAATCCAGTATGGTTTTGATAAGCAAAAATCTAAGATAAAACGTCATAATTCAAGCTGTTATAATCTAGACTTAACCAAAACTCAGCAGTTTTGAAAGCATTAATTAATATAATGAACACTAAATCAAAATTGAGCACCAAGATAATAATTTATTAAAAGTTTCACAAAATTTATGAAACTGTCTCTAACATATATGGGGCTAAGTTCTATGAAATTTACCCGTCATCAAAAACTAGAATAGAAAGAGGAATAAGGAGAGTGTTACTTATTCTTTAGGCTTTGTGCTCCTTACACAGCTCGCAGCTAGATCCAATGTCTTTAATCACAAAATAATAAAATATCAGAATTGGGAGGGAGAAATGAAGTCTAGTCACAGACATAATTAGGGGAAACCATGTAGTACTTTAAAGTTCTTGAATAAATTCAATGATCACCCACAAGGAGAAGTTCAAATCAACATGCCACATTTCTAGGTGAAATTTTCTCTTAATATTTCTCTGTATTTTTTAATGTCCTAGGACAGTATGTACACCTGTAGTGCATGGCAACTTGGACACACTGTGCTCTTAGCGCTTCTGCTGTTTCCCTTTTGTCAAACAATAAAATGCTCTGTTAATTTTCCAGGCTCCTGAATTTTATCAAAGTACCCTAAGAACAAATATCTATGAAGTTTGTGCAAAAGTAATTGTGGCTTTTGCCACTAATGGGAGTAGAATTCAGGTAAGCTCTCGTTAAAAATAAAAATGGATATGGAATCAAATTATCTACAGTTTGAATAAAACGATGAGATGAAATGACAATGGCCATCGCTAGTATTTGTCCAACCCCCGTGTTGAAGTATATGAAGTAGAATGATTTTAAGATTACATTGGGAGGCTGCAGCAGGAGAATTGCCTGAACCCAGGAGGCGGAGGTTGCGGTGAGCCATGATCGCGCCATTGCACTCCAGCCTGGGTAACAAGAGCGAAACTCCATCTCAAAAAAAAAAAAAAAAAAAAGATTACAAAGCAGCTAAAAGAAATCACTGCCTACTTACTCTAACTGGATTGTAATTTCTAGAATTCTGGAAAGTAACCTGTGTTCTTCCAGTGTGTTGATGCAGGTAAGACACTGTTTGACATAACTGGCAATGGGTGTCTGTACTGAGTCTTCCAAACGCATTTTCCTCCTCTTGTAACCTAAATGTAACTCAGTCACAAATATTTAACTAGAAAGAATTAAGTATCCAGGTGATTGTGTGTTCTTTCTTTGTGGCTTCTTGATCCTGATCCCCTTTCTTTTGCTTATATGCTGTATTGCCATATTACCACGATGACGTATATTGCTGTACAATTAAAAGGGCTTCCCCCATATGGGGTTGAAGTACCGCACCCTCACCTTACAATTAGCTCCTTGAATTCACTGAACCTAAAGGATGACTAGGGCCATTTTCCTTTGATCAAAAGTAGCAGTTATATATATTATGTCTAATAGTGTCCTGCAGAACTATAGAAAAGAAGACAAGACAAAAGACTGGCCTTTTCAATGAATATGATATGGCAGAAAGAATATAAGAGATAAACTTTTTTTACTATGATAATTTACACTTTGGAATAAGATTTAGTTTGCCTTTTTAATTACCGTTTATCTTCTCTGTGAAGCATAAATCCTTTATTTATACTAAATAGTATAAAATATGGTCACTTATTACTGTCGCACATTTTTTATGGATTCAGGTCTTTTAAGGAATATAACAAAGCCATAGCTGAAAAAAAAAGTCACTATTTATTGTACACCAAAACTTGCACGTTTAAAAACAATTATCAAACACTGAATTTTATTCAGATAAAACTCATTACTGAGAGGTTTTGTTTACAGCTGAAGAGGTATGCTTATTTAAAAGATAAAGACAATACAAAAAATTTCTAAGTCTTTAATTGCAGGTTGTTCTTACCTTGCTAATCATTCTCAAGCATACTTTCTGTACCAGAAAGTCATACTGGGTCACTAACTTTCTGCTGGCATGAAAAAAGTGGCAGGTAAAGGCAACCAATTTTATCACAAGTGTTTTATCTAGATTCTTCTCTGACTCTTGAGAGGATTCCTTAGATAATTCAAATAGAAATCCTTTTACTGGTTAATTTTTATCATACTTTGTTAGGGAAAAGTTTTATAAAGGTAAAATATGACTGAAGGATGCCAAAATATTAATTATTTGAGCTATGATGGTGGCAATCACTAGCTCCAATTTTCTGGAAAATTCTCAACTTTAAACAGTCAGTTCTGTGGTTCCCATAAAGACAGTCATAATGTTTTACAACATATATCCCAATTTTGGATTCAGAACAAAGAGTCAGACAATCTCCCACTTGCCAACAGTGTTGAAAGCTTCTGTATTACAGTGCCAGAAACAAAGGTAACTTTCTAAATGACTAAGTACTTTACGGACACATGCTCCCATGCCCTTTAAAAAGATATTTTAAATAACTGTTAAAGTTCATTGTAAGAGGAATAATTCCCTACAGTAGTTTTATGATCCATCAGCTCTTCAAACTGAACAAGGTTTGTGTTGTCAAATGGTATTTTCAAATTTTCATGGAATCTCATCAAAGAAAATTCAGTTGTTGCAGAAAGCAATATGAGTAATTCATTTGGCCCCTCGACCTTGCAAGGCAGGCTGAATCAAAGTTCCCAGCACCAAACCAACAACAGTACTTTAGCACAAGGGTGAAGAAAAGCCTGTGAATGACTGTGAGGCTTTCTCAGTCCTTCCACAGTCATCCAACGGAGACTGAATGGCTGAAGGAGCCACATGCTTCATTTCCCTAGGGGCCTACGGGCGCCCTGCTTCAGAGGAACTCAGTGCGTGGCTGAGGTGACCTCTGATTAGGAACAGTCAACCATGCAAACCCTGAGAACTGCAGGGAAAACAGGGACTGTCGTCTAAATGCTGATGATGTAAAGATCACCACAAACACCCTCTGGATACCCACTCAGGGACTCCTCCCAGAAACCTCCAGCAGCACAGAGTGGACCCATGTAGAAAGTCACTATGTGACTAAAACCCTGAACCATCTGTTTAATTTATGCTAGAGTAATAAAGTTTTTTCTTTAAATTACATATATAGGTTTATGTGTATATATATCCATATAAGCATATGTCTGTCTTACTCAGTGTTCCTCCCTCAGATTCTATTTCATTATAAAATAATAAATTCACTCTCAAAGTACTGTTTTAAAACCTTTTTCTATTACTAGGTAATCATCATGTCTACTCAATAGAATCAGATTCTCTGCATTAACTGAGACCTGATCCACAGGAAATAACAGAAAATTCTCATATCTGGTTACATACTTCAAATTGCCTTATTTTATGCATTTTATTTTTATTTGTGGAGCATAAACCAATGGAATTTTCATCCTCTACTTGTGTCACACAAAAGCAGGAAAAGTAAAAGCAGAGTCTCTCTGTTTGCCTTTGCATAGATTCATACATAAAAACCGGATAGAATAAAATAAAGGCATGGTAGTCAGAGAGCTCAGAGGTTCGTATCTGATCAAACCTTTCACCTCACTGTTTCCTTTCCTTCCCTGAGTATTTATTTTAACTCTGAGTTTTAGTCTTTGGCCTTCAGTGCCAGAAATACTCTTACATGTTCAGATAAGGCACTTTCATCCAGTTCCAAAAATGTTGAGGGTGGGGGTCACATCTGAATCCCCACTTACCCTGAGGCAAATATCTCTCATTGGATAAATACTTGGAATGTCTTGACTGACGTCCCTGCAGCTGACAAGAGGCTATTTGTGGTCTTGCTTTTACCTCCACCGTTTCCCTTTTCAGAATTTACATAGCAGCAAAGACAGTAAACTGCATCTAGATTCTTCCATTTTCTCCAAAGCCAAGCTGAGGACAGCAGTGCTTGCCCATGTTTTCAGCTTGAACCTACCTGTGTTAGGCTCTGGCTGCCCAACCTGTCAGCATTCCAGGATCATGAGAGAAGGCCATGTTTGCAACCCAACAGGAAGAGGCGTAAGCCAGGTGTTGACATCACCTGACAGATGCGTTTCTCAAGTGGGAAATGTTACTCCAGGTTTTTTTCATGGAAATCATTGACACAGAAAAGGAATAAAGAAAAAACGAGGGAGGGAGAGAGAGAGAAAGTCGGTGCCATGATGGGCCTGTTTTGCACCCTATAAAAAAGGAATTAAAGTGACTCAATCTCGTCTCCCTTTCTCTACACCCCCCGCCCCAATTCATCCTTTATGTCTGGAAGTAAATGTTTCTGAAATACTATAGCTACCGGCAGAGTGGTAGCAACACATAAAACTGTCAGTCTTCAAGGAAAATAGATGGTTAGGTTGAGGAGGTAAACGGACTAAATCAATTTGAACATGCATGTTAAGGACTGTGAAAGGGCAGAGTTTAGAGCTGCTAGGCTGGAAAACATTTGTCTCTGTCTTCTTGTATTTCCACAGCACTGGGCAGAATCCACCCACAGGCTTCTCCCTTGGCTCCAGTCTGACTCTGTGGCTGATTAACGGCAGCTGGAGGTGTCCAGTAATTTCCTCACCTAATAATAAACTGCAACCCAAAATGGAGGTTCCCCTCAGGCCCACATTTAACATACCTATACTTACAACCAGGAGGTAGCCAATTACACTGTCTCTGTGCCCACTGCTTAGAAAAGGCATGCTCCAGCAAGGCTGAGGCAATTTTGTTTACCATGGAGACCCAATTCCTGTCTATACCAGACAGATTGCTCCTTTTACGCGATGAACACACTTTAAGTAAGCTCATTTCAGAGACCAAAAACACTTAGAAAAAATTTCTAGCAGTTTCACAAGATTCATTTCTAAGTAATTTATTCTTTTCCCCATATGTGGAGGGAAAAAAAAGTGTCAAATGACAGACTTCGTCTTAAGCCTTTTTCGGAACTTAAATTTTAAATTGCTATTACCAAAATGTCAGGTTGTAATTGCAAAGCCTGAAGCCTAAGCAATCAGTCTAATTCCCTGCTTCCTGAGGCATCCAATAAAGCTGTTTGTGTCTGGACAGTTCTTCCTCACAGATTCGTTTGGCAATGAGAATTGGTACCTGCCACATACTATAAGGCGATTTTCTGGATTAACTTTGTGATATTAAGTGTTTAGCCTCAACATTTGTAAATACAGTAACTAACAAAATTAATTATAAGCTAGGGATAAAACATATAGACAAAAATACAGAAATGTATGTACATGCCTGCACACATATGTGAGTTCCCCATGAATAGCAGCAGAGCAGAGGTGTGGGGTAATAGAGAGACGACACAGATTGGGATTCAGATCACATTTCTGCTGCTGAATTGAGTGACCTCATGAAAGCATCTTAGCTTCTATGTGTTTCTTTTTGTTGTTGCTATTGATATGGAGTCTCACTCTTGCTCAGGCTACAGTGCAGTAGCATGATCTCAGCTCACTGCAACCTCTGCTTCCTGGGTTCAAGTGATTCTCCTGCCTCAGCCTCCTTAGTAGCCAGGATTACAGGCATGCACCACCACATCTGGCTAATTTTTGTATCTTTAGTAGAGATGGGGTTTTGCCACATTGGCCAGGCTAATCTCAAGTTCCTGATCTCATGTGATCTGCCCGCCTCAGCCCCTCGAAGTGCTGGGATTACAGGCATAAGCCACCATGCCTGGACTCCTCTATATACATTACTTCAGTTTCCTCACTTGTAAAATGAGAATCATATTTATCAGGAATGATGTATGTAAAGTACCCATTCCACCATCTGGCATGAAGTAGGCAACTTATAATTAGTTTCACATGTTGAAGGTGCCATCTAAAATATTTATTGTTTCAATTGTGGTAAAATATGCATAACATTTACTTTTTGAACTATTTTTAAGTGTACCATTCAGTGGCATTAAGTACATTGACATTGTTGTGCAATCACCACCACTGAACTCATTTCATCTTGCACAACAGAAACGCTGTACCCACTAAACAATAATTTTGTATTCACCCCTTCCCCAAGGCCTGGCAACCACCATCTCCTTTCTGTTTCTGAGAATTTGATTACTCTAGGTACCTCACATAAGTGGAATTATAGAGTATTTTTCTATTTTCATGATGTGATGAGCTTATTTGTGACGTGTGTCAGAATTTTCTTCCTTTTCAAGGCTAAGTAATACTCCATTGTGTGTACATACCATATTTGGTGCATCCATTCAACCTTCAATGGACACTAGGGGTGCTTCCACCTTTTTGCTATTATAAATAATGCTGCTATGAATATTGGCATAGACTATCTCTTTATATCCCTGCTTTTCTTTCACTTAGGTATATGCCCGGAAATGAAATTACTGGATCATATAAAATCATTTTATTTGGTTATATAATTCCATATTACAATTAATGAAGTAATCATCCCATTCCTTTGTTTGGTACGAAAGAGAAAGGGAGGCGGTAGTAAAGATGCCTATAGAATCTTTCTGCTCCTTCATTGCCAGAAATAGAGAAAATTTGTTTTTTCTTATTTTTCAAAATAATATAATGGAAGCTACACAGAAAAAAAAAGAGAGAGAAAACCATTTGGCACTGGCATTGCAGATATACCCAGAACCTATAGTGATGAAAATCCTATTTAAAATATCATTTTTCTATATTTACAAGAAAATTATATACAGATTCTAGCCTGGTACATCTTTGGTCCCTATTCAGAAATGAAGCTGCTACACAGAAAGTATTTCTTGTTATTTCCACATGTAAAGGCCTAGATTCTGTGGTCTTTAGGCATAGGGAAAAGCTCTATGATAAACTCCTAAGCAAGATGAGGAGACATCACAGAGGACAGACCTACCCCTGTAAAAAATTAAGTGTAATGTCATAAGTATTTTTAAGTAAAGAAAAACATACGCATTTTATTGAATTGCTGTAATATTTTATGTTACAATGAAGAATATGTTGTAAGGAAGTATCCTCATATCCTGGTTGAGGATGACCAGAACACTGATGGGAAAGATAGGTAAATTATATGAAGAACCATAGAGAAAAGGAGAACAGAATAAAGGGATAAAGGAATTGTGAAAAATCAAAGAGGAAAAGTGATAGAGTGAATTGAAGATAGAAGATAAAAAATTAAGAGTTTTGGAATATACGTATCAGACTTCTGCCAGAAGATCCTAAAATAGGCATGGCCGAGCAAGGGAAGACAGATCAGGGACGTGGCCACTTGGTGACAGAATGAGTCGTGGAATCACCTTTTGTTACTGTGTTGATTCAGAGACCAAACAGAAGAATTTACTTGAACCAATGGCAAATGATAGCACACATTAGCAAATTTTATTGTTTTACATTACTAAGCCTGAGCCATCGCCTATTTTGGCAGCTGTAGGATTGTTTCTAAAGTACATTCAGCTAACTAGATGTAACCTTTTGTAGCTATCACGGAAGGAAAGAAGGTATGTGCATTAGGCCATTCTTGCATTGCTATAAAGAAAAGCCTGTGACTGGGTACTTTATAAAGAAAAGAGATTTAACTGGCTTATGGTTCTGCAGGCATTACAGGAAGCATGGTGTTGGCATCTGCTCAGTGTCTAGCGGGGTCTAAGAAAGCTTGCAGTCATGGAAGAAGGCATAGTAGGGGGCTGGCACGTCACATTGTGAAAGTGGGAGCAAGTGAGAGAAAGAGTGAAGACGGAGGCGCCACACATTTCTAACAACTGGATCTCCCAAGAATTCACACACTATCACAAAAATAGCACCAAGCCATGAGGGATTCTCCCCCATGACCCAAATACCTCTCAGCCGGCCCCACCTACAGCACTGGGGATCACAATTCAACATGGGATTTGAGAGACAAATATCCAAACTATATCAGTTTTGTGTCATTTTTAATAGAAAACATTTAAATTTTCTTAACCAGACCATAAGCTCACAAAAGAGTGAGGACTTTTAGACAATTAAAGAAATTATGGGACTCTGGGCCATGCAGCATGAACAACAAATATAGACACGAACAACCTAGGTTGCCCTTATAATGAAACAAAATACCAGAAGGCAATTAGTCAGGAATGAATATACTCAACTACCTACGCCAGGGATGAATATACTCTAGACTGAAATGGAGGATCCAGGTTGGAAGATTTAAAATGTGTATATTGGGATCTGAGTACATTCTGATGCAGTCACCCCAGGATCGCAATGAGGTCTTGTCTTTCCCTGTAGCTCACATTGAGATGTTTTCCAGGCTAGCCCGTCTCTTGGGTGCTCCAGTTCATGGTCATTTGCTCCCTGCCCACATCAATACTGCCACGTGTTGCTTAGCCACAAGAATATGTTCTAAGAAATGTGTCATTCAGTGCTCTTGCTCTTGTGTGAACATCATAGTGTGTACTTAGAAAACTCTGATGGTATAGCGTACTACCCACCTAGGACACATGGTATAGCCTGTTGCTCCTAGGCCAAAAACCTGTATGGCATGCTGCTGTACCCAATACCGCAGGACATTGTAACATAATGGTAAGCACTTTTGTGTCTAAACATATCTAAGCATAGAAAAGGTTATATACAACACTATGATGTTATGACGGCTACACCATCAACAAGCGATAGGAATTTTTCAGCTCCATTATAATCTTAAGAAACCACTGTCAGCCAGGCACAGTGGCTCACACCTGTAATCCCAGCATTTTGGGAAGCCGAGGCAGGCAGATCACAAGGTCAAGAGATCGAAACCAGCCTGGCCAACATGGTGAAACCCTGTCTCTACTAAAAATACAAAAATTAGCTGGTCATGGTGGCATGCACCTGTAGTCCCAGCTACTCAGGAGGCTGAGGCAGGAGAATGGCTTGAACCCAGGAGGCAGAGGTTGCAGTGAGCCGAGATCACACCACCGCACTTCAGCCTGGGCAACAAAAGCGAGACTCCATCTCAAAAAATAAAAAAGAAACCACTATCATATATGTGGTCCATCATTAACTTAAACACAGGTATACAGCATATACTGTACTCATGCTGTCCTCATCTTCTCTAATTAGATCCTTGCAGGCCAACAATTGCTACTTTTTTCTATTCCCATACCACTTCTCTCTTCTTGTCATCATAAACTAACCTATTCTTAAAAGCTTAAGTCCAATACCCCACACACACCTAAATTTATCAGAGAACTTGGAAAGAGTTTTTAGTTTATTTTTGTTTTCTTAATAGAAATCCAATATTGCCAATATTGCTACCTGTGAAATAAGATTGAAAAGCAGTCCAGTGAAAGAATGAAAATCCTTAACAGATCTCTACTAAAAATAAAAGGATAGAAAATGAAAAGACATATGAAAATATAAACATGAACAACCTAGGTTGCCCTCATAACAAAACAAAATGCCAGAAGGCAATTAGTGCTCCATAACAGTGGCTGTCATTGTGGCATCCTTAGATTTACAGGATACACCTCATCCTCTTTTCTACTTGGCCTAAAAGATGCTATTTATTAAAACAAAGGAAAAGAAAGAATAAAATCTGAGAGAAAAATTATCTTCCAGAAATCAAAGCCTGGTAAAATAATAGGGCTGGTAAAACACATGCAAACTTCTTAGCTTTGCTGCTGATCAAGTCTGTAAACAACACTTTTATGAAAACCAGAAAGAAAGTTCAAAGACTTAAGCCACTAAACGGATATGAGTTCTTGGAATGTGCTTCTTCAAAGTGGTGAGTCTTGTGTAGACACAGCCACTGGGGATGCTGTCTATTGCCTCTCTGTTCATTACCTGGTGATGTTACAATGACCAAAAATGATCTCTTTGGCTTCTTCACACCAAATTTTCATCTTATCACTATTTCCAATTCATGTAACGAGCAGATCCCTGTCCTTATCAAAACTCAAGACACTTCTACCCGCTTTCTGACAGCTCAACTGCAGCACTGCAGCTGAATATTTAGCATTCTGAACATTCAGAGGTTTAAGAAATGTTTGCTGTACTTTCTATGTACCAAGCAGTGTGCTAGGGGCCAGAGTGAGCAAAATGAATAAACGTGCAATGATAATAGAATCATAAAGGAACAAGTGACATTACACAAAGAGAACCACATCAACCACAGCCTAGGCAGAGGTAATTGTCCTTTAAGGATGGGGATTGACGTGGTCAGGAAGTTGGGTGAGATCTCCTGGCCATTGACTATTGAGCAGAGATCTGAAGAAAGAAGAGGAGTCACTGAGATGATGATGAGAACAAGGATGGTACACAGTAAGAATTTAGGCAGACATTTTGGCAGAAAAAAAATATTATATGCACAAGGTCCTATGGCTGAAAGAAGCATGACCTCAAAATCCTGAGTCTAGTTCATAATGATGGGTGCAGTGATCATATCAGTGTTAAAAGTTGTCTGAACTACAGTCTAAAAACTCGCACGGCTGGTTGCATTGGCTCACTCCTGTAATACCAGAACTTTGGAGGCCAAGGCAGGAGGATTGCTCCAGGCCAGAAGTATAAGCTGCAGTGAGCCATGATTGTGCGACTACACTCCAGCCTGCGCAACAGAGACCTTGTCTCTAAAAATAAATAAATAGATAACATTTTTTTAACTCACATTAATATACCTCACAAAAGACGGTGCATAATCTATACTTCTTACTATATTAACATCCAGTAAAACATAAAACTAACAAAAAGCCTAGGTGTTCTTCTGCAGTTTTTCTTTCTAAATTAGCAAGTACAGAGAAGTCAAATTATAATCTGAAGATTAGAGTAGATAGACAGAACTATGTTTACCAGGGTTAGTTATATAACATTCATATTAAAGGTAGCAAGCATGTTCATATGCGTAATATTCCTTGGGTGGAAGCATCCTCTCTCATACCCAGCACTCTCTCTGATAGATACTGCCAATCTACAACTCCCCCATTTTCACCAATGTATGTCTATATCCTATATCAATGAATGTCTTCAGGGGGGACACATTCTGTCTCCAAATATGTTAATATATCAGAGCCTTTACCTAAGCTATAGAGCAACTAAATTTTAACTAGCAAGCAAAAATATCTGTGCTTGAACCTTGAGGTCCTTACCACAATTCATCACAGGTGTAAGGTTACATCCCAGGGTCACCCAAGGCGATTTCAAATATCTGAACTTCACCCTAGGCTTTTATTCATCACTTTTATAAGGGTTCTCCTCTATATAAACTCTCCAGTATCTGTGAATGCCTAATGTCTAAGAATTTTGTACACTGAATATTTGTAGCAGTTTTCCTCATGAGCTATCTCTGACTGTCACCTTATGATTTTTAATTGTAAAGTCTCCTAACTTTGCAAAGACCAAAATATTTCTCTTTCTCAGTACCTCGTACATAGCTATTTCAAAAATAAAAATAAAAACTGATCTGGACTCAAAAGCTTCTGTGTACTGTTTCTCCACTAACTGGGAAAATTTGCCTATATAAAACTTTTCCCTCAAGACTGAGACTCATTTGAGATTTTTTTGGGTTTGATATGTTTCTATTTTTGGTGAGATCTAACTCCTTGAGAATGAATGCCACAATGGACTTTTCCCTCAGAGTACCTACAATTCCTAGGTGTGTACTCATAAAACCTTGGTATTAAATCCTGGGCCTCCCCTCAAAGTTATACAAGGTTTCATATCCAGAAGTTTGTCTGAAGTGTTCCTATCCTCAACAGTGTGACTACCCTGATGGTCTAGGTCCCAGGACAATTATTAATGATTCATGTAGCTCTCCATCAAATATCTGAGAGGCCAATCCTTTTCAGCATGAAAGTTCTTCACTTTCTAAATGGGAGATCACCTTCCAATGGTCTTTCCCCAAACTACTTTGTAACGCTTCTTATTAGAGGTATTTGAGCAGCTCAGGTCTTCAGGGCTTCCAGGGAGGTGAACAAGAACACATCCACATATCGAGAGAGTGGCGCACACCAACTCCACAGGGACGGATGCTCCAATGCTCAGGACTCTTCTAGACCTCACCTTATCTGGCTGTTCATCCTTTACAATAAACTGTTTAAAGCAAAAGTCAACAACTCTAGATTGACTGGAGTGGGCGACCTGAGATTCTGAGGCCTGGTGTAAAGCTTACATTGTCTGTTCTGGTAGACAGGTAGAGTATTGATACTGTAGGCCACAGATTTGTGCTTGCCCTAGAGGTAGAGGCTTAATCCAGCTGAAAGTAGCTTCTGGGAATGGATATCATAAGATTTGGCTTTAATATATTTCCACTGTGACCAGCAGCTTTTGCCCCACTAAGAAGGTGTTCAAAACAAAAGATGACTCAGACAAGAGCTGTTTTTAAAATATTTAGACAAATATTGTTAGCTGGTTTCTAGTTGAATTGGCTATCTATCTAGTTACCAATACTGCAATTGTGTAGTCACCTATATGTTATATAAATGTGTTTAACTTTTAAATGTGCTATCCATCAGTAATAAAATAGATCCTTATGAAAACTGCCCAATTGTGTACATGTTTGGTTTTATGTTCCTTTAAACATTGAACATTGCCATTGAATGAGATGAATCAGTCAATGTTTTAAGATGAGGTTGAAAATTTTTTGTTAAATTCAACCATCATTATAATTACTTTTTGGATTCCAGAACATGACAAATTATGAATAAAACAAATATACATTTTGTAAAAAGAAGTATTTGAGCTTCTCTAGAGTGCTCCACTCTCCAGAAGTACAGTATGCTAAACTCTGAGAATTTAAATACCATTAAGAAAGGGAGCACCCGAAGAGAAGAGAAAAACCTAAGATACAATGATTAAAGCAAAAGAAATCGTGGCAGATTGTTCTTCTAGTACTGTGGAATTTAATATCTTAGCTACTTATAGAATGCTTTTATATATTTTCTTCTGCAAAAGATATGATCCCTTTAACGTAGAGATATGCCACAATTAAGAAATATCTTTACGTCTTTTCCTTGGGAAGATATCACGTAAGATATTACTAATTCCTGACACATCTGTATAACGGTCCTCTTTGAAATAAGTGTTTCTTCATTGATAAGCCATTAGAGAAGATAATAAGCTATTCCATTAAGTAAAATTATATATATAATGTTTATTGGGTTTTAAAATAAACAGTAAATATGTTTACTTTTGAATGAGGTATTATACATTAACTACACCATAACAAATATGGAGTTGATAATTCTAGTCTATTTAGATAAGACAATTATTCTATAAAATTAGTCAAGGAAAATACATTAAAGAACATTGAGCATTGCTTTCTTTTTTCTTTCTTTCTTTTTTTTTTTTTAACTTTAAGTTCTGGGATACATGTGCTGAACATGCAGTTTTGCTACATAGGTATACATGTGCTGTGGTGGTTTGCTGCACCTATTAACCCATCATCTAAGTAAGCTCACCGCCCTTCCTTTTAAGAGGAAGGTCTCACATTCTAGTATACAGAATTTAATGAGAGCCTAGAGTGAATGAACTGGTGATGTCCCCCTTGATGTGGAGTTACATGGTATATATCATGCATCCAGTTTTCTCACTCATGGATGAATTTTCATGACATTCTCTACTAGATTGTATGGATCTAATAGAAAAATCTATGGGTCTTAAGGCTAAATATTTTTTCATTACCCCTCTCATGTTTTCTACTTGTTTTACAAAAATACCCTGAAAATTTTCAGATAAAAGCCTTTTAACAAACTCAAAACATCGTTATCTCTGATACTTGTACAACCAAATTAAACCCAGAATAGAGCCTATAATATAACATCTCAGCAAAAGAGAACAGGTGAAAAAAGAAAGCAAAACTGTAGGACAAAAACATAAAAAAAAAAAATAGACAAATAAGGCGCAGAACTGTATTAGAAAAACACTTTCTACTTTAATCACACAACGGTGTCCAGCCTTGCATTCCCAACCCCCTGATTGTCCTACTGCTTCCTTGTTAGTAAGACAGGCTCCTCTGACAAACAAAATGAACACACAGCGACCACCTCTGGTGCATGTTGAATTCCTGATTCAGTGCTAATACACTTGCCCCAAAGAGCTCAAAGCACATTTAAATTTTCACAAAATCAGACGTGTAGGTAGAAAACATATTTGAGCAACACTGATATTTTTTTTTTATTTAAGTTGGCCTTTAGTGTTAATTTGTAATACTTTTCATTACAAAAGCCATAAAACCGGCAAGTTTAGAACAATCCCACTCAGAAAAAGAAAGTCAAATTTGATATTCCAGTGTTAATGTCTAAACAGTAACAATTTTGAAATTAATAAATAAGTTTCCAAATCATGAGTGATTGGGTGCATTAACTTATTATAAGAGATACAATTAAACTTCTGAGGCTTAGGGGCAAATGACCTTGCTAAAATATATCAGGAAAAAGAATGGCAAAAATTGCACTGGCCGTGCCTGTGGTCCTTTAATAACTTACAATCAAGTTGATTTTTCAGACATTAATGCAAAATTTATGTTCCATCTTTTCAATGAAATCCTGATCTTTTCCCTGATATTCCATTACTTTGAGACAGAGATACAAGACGCCCATTTTAGGATATTGCAGTGTGGCAAGGGTAACTATAAACAGGTTAAGGTACTCAAAGAAGTGATAAACAGGACACGAAGTTCAAAAATATCTCTGAGCTAGTTTTCAGGATGAAGGAGCCCCTTTTAGAAAGGACCGCCTCCATTCTGGAGATATAGATTGGAACATTCATATTATGTAAAACTCTTTGTAAAATAAAACATCGTCTGACTAAGCCACAGTACTATGTCTGCTAGAAAGTGAGCTATTATATACTTGGAAATACTTAAACACAAACACGAGAACAACTTACTAAGTTTTCTGTTTTATATGCTTAATAAGCTTTAGATGCTTTATTTTGAAAGTTTGGCAAATTAGAGTTTAAAAAATACAAATTCAGTAAACTCAGCAGCACAAGTTAGTACACTATGATGAAATACACACACACACACACACACACACACACACACATATATATATAAAACAGTTAATACAACTCAGTGTACACAGTACATGTTTTTCCACAATCTGACCCCTGCCTAGCACTGTAAACTTCATCCCAGTCTTCACTTCCAGCTAGTTTAGGTTAGTTTACTCCGCTTCCCCACCACACTTCCCATCCCAAGTTGCTCCAGCTTGGCATAACTGCATCAATTACAGCTTCAGGAACTCTCTCTTTAAACTCTCTTTCATGCTGAAATTCATATAAATCGATTTCTTCATCTCTAATCCCTCTCCTACCCTCCATTCTACAAATTTATTCCCACAATCTTTCCTGTGACTAATTCTTCTTTGTCCCTCCAAAATATACACAGGCTCCCAAACTGCCAAGAATGCATGTGGCATTACAGTAAACATGTTTTCAGCCTCAGATGGCACTCTTTTATTCTACTTTACTTTACAGGTTTTGGCTTTGCACAAATCTTTATTTGAATAAATCAACAAATAAATGATCATGCCCACTGGTAGAAAAATTCATTAAACTCCCAAGATCCCTCCTAGCACATTTTATTTCATAGTAAATATTCTATGTTGAGTATCATGTTGATGATATTCTAGTATCCAAAGTTATTGCACTTTTACCATCTAGGTTATGTTTCACTTCCAATTAATACTCTAATTTCCTGGTTTGTGGTATATTTGACTTGTAGCTTAAGCAAACAATAGTGAAAGTCACTATCCTCCTAAGACTGATAAAATCATGCTAATCAGAATTCTTAGAGAAACTATAACTTAAAAATCATGTATAATATATCTTCATGCTTGTTTTCAATAAGTTAACAAACTTAAGGAAGCACTAGAAAATAATAAGCAATAGAAATTATAAAAATGTGAGTCTTTTATTCTGACTTTATCCTTATAATGCTTGTTATCTAATAGCAATTTAAAATACATTATTGTTCTATTATATTGTTTGCTAACAACAATAATTATATTTTCCCCACTAAAAAAATATGCTTCTGGCTTAAATGCCATCCTTGGGAGTACAAGCTTGAAAATTCTGCAACTAGCAGTGTATTTTAAATGTAAGAAGCAAAGACTGCTTGTGTCAACCTCAAAGAAAAGAATGTGCTCATTTCATTCAAAACTTTAACTTACTAAAATGATGACACTGGTTTCAAAAAGTTGAACGTTTTAATAACCAATAACCTTTTTTCACACAAACTTTTTGCACTTCTAAGCATGCTATAATTTCTAAGCACCATTCCTCTTCCCTTTTTGTGTTCCCATGCTAAAAAGCAAAACAACAAAGTTAAAAAAAAAAGAAAAGGAAAAGGCCTTTTCCTCATTGCCAGGGCCCAGGCTTATCTCAGCAGCCTCCTATTTTTAACCAGATTGCAAATGGTATCCGTGATCAAAGGCCCGGAGCCCTGGAGGAACTTAGGCAAACAGCACGCAGCAGAATGCTTCCTGATGATCTGTAAGCAGGAAAGGACTTTTGACATGAAAGACAGCTTAAACAGCACAAGAATAGCAATAAACCAGCTGTAAAATGCTTCACGTTGCCCTTGAACGAAAGCAAATTGTTCCAAATAATTTTTCCCTTTTTTGCAGCCTCTGGATGTCCCGCTGGGGCATTTAAACAGCCACATGCTCAGTGTACAAAAGCTTCTGTAAGTGGGAAAATACAGTGTACTAATGTGTTTAGAATAAGAGAATCGAACACATCCAAAAATTCAGATTTGATGCTTCCTTTTCCTTTTGTTGGAGAATGAGTTCATTAATGCCAGCTTGTTTTGGATACTAACTAAGCTTCCAGTCAGTAATGTTGAAGGGTGATTTATTGGCTTAGAAATACTCAATTAACCATTGAAGTGGTTGTTAATTTAAAAAGTAAATGGATTGTTGAGTCTTTACATAGAACTGTTCATGCAACTTCAATGTATATTTACCTAAAGATTAAGAAGTACAATGCATACCTTTCTTTGTTATTTTCTATTAAACAACTTATACTATAGAAATCCCATGAATACTCTGAAGTTTATATACATTTTCCCCACTATAAATCATGAGAATAATATTATGTAATACTTAATGTTTACATAATTACAAAACACTTCTATATGCGCAGTTTAATTCACAAGAAAGCTCTTAAATCTAGTATTACCCAACACCATCCTTTGAATAAATGCTTTGAATAAATGCATAAGATACAATGTTCTCTCAATAACATTTATTCTAATCAATTATATTAATTCTATATTTAAAATAATAGATTGAAAGCAAATCTTTTAATACTTCATTATTTTTAAAATCATGGTAAATATATTAATTTAGAAAATAATATGTTTACATTAAGAAGTATATTAAGAAGTATATTTTATTCCATAAAAGAAAAATACCTTTAAATAATTTGCCAATTCACTAATAAATGTTAGGCAGATAGATTTATTTAAAAATCAGACAATCGAAAAACCTTTAAAGCTCCTTAAATACACATATGCATTGCTTAATAGAGATTTGTTGCTTTAATACTAAATTTAAATAAAATATTTATTAATCAAAGCATACAAAATACATTTAGGGTTATTTAAACTACATAATCAACAAACTATGATATCAAACTCTTCTTTTCCTATAACAAATTATCATTTTAATTTTATTGACTAAGTCTGTATTTCCTAATTTGTCTAAAATGTATAAAATCATTCACAACTTTGTGGTCTCAATTAGAATAAACATCCAAACAAAACTATGTATATTTATTGTACAACCAGGGAAGCAAACTCTGCCTAAATCCCAAAAATCACTTTGAAAATTTGTTTGAAATGCAAACAAGAATAGAAAAGGGAATTTTTCTAAAGTAATCCTCAGCTTAACAATAGTTGTGCTTGGAAGCACCTAACTAGAGACTTCTGATGAGGTCAATTATTATATACTAAATTTCTAAGTGCTTTTCTGTGAAAGTAATCAAGTTATCAAAACTAATTCCTCTTTCAACCATAGAAAAGTTTGACTTTTCTGATCAATATTTATTTATATAATGTCATGCAAACCTATAACATTTATTAGTAAGAAAACAGTACATATTGGAATCAAATCCCTTTTTCCCCCAGAGATTTATTTCATGTTATGCTTTGTTTTACTTTTATCATAATAAATATGGGCACAATGAGTATACAAAGCCTTTCTGTGCTTGGTCAGGGAACCAGCTAGAGTACTGGCTCAATGGCTCTGATTTTAAACCATGCTTTACTTAAGACTAATTTTTCATCAGTGTTAGAGGTTAATAATACTGTTATTTCCTCTATTACCTGGATTTAATAAAAGCAGTGGGGCATAACATTATGTAAAGCCGGGCAATAAGAGGAAAAACACAAATGTTAACCTCTAACATAAACGTAATGGTAATTACCCAGTCTAGTTTTAAAATTGATGCCTTTGGTAGTCTCCCACATGGCCCAAAAAAAAAAAAAGCTCTCTCCTCAGTGTCCTAGCAATTACCAAGATCCAAGGTCAAGGGCAAATTATGCCATCAATTTATTTGCTTAACAATGTTTGTGTGCACCATATCATCCTTTAATATAGAAGCATATTGTATTACGAATAAAACATGACAATAAAGCAGTGAAGCTACAATTATAAATTAAAGTGAAAGTGCACATTGAAAATGTTAACAAAGATAGTTGCAATACAGAAAAGTTGATTCAACTTCTCACACATAAAATATAAAGTCAAGTTACACAATAAGGTAGATAAATCTCCAAATTAAATACCGAAGAAAGAGAAGGATGCAAAACAGCTTCATCTATACCTAACCAGCACATATACTTTTCACTTTTTCATTTGTATCCAATACTTGTAAAAATTCACTGTGGTTGTTTTATATACATATGTAGTGATTATTTCTATGTAATAAGCGTATTTTCTAATGTGTTGGCAGATAGAATTAACTTCAGTTGCATTACATGTCAACGTTATCTTGCATCGCACCAAGTCGTGTCAGCAGCCTCTTTGGAAACTAATGGCAGCAAGTCTAAGATTAATCTCTGCCAATTATCTCAGACCCTCAGACCATACTGTTCACATACTAGGAACCAAATTTCTAGATTTAATTTTTGCAAATCTGCTAGGCCCCTCAACATATGTAGGTGTACCAAAGTAAAACTGTTCCCAGCTTTCCTCTTTTCAAATACCACTGCTCTTATTACACATTTCAACTATTTATTTCCTGTCATCTTTTCGTATTCAGTTTACAAAAGCAAAACCATGCCTTCCAACTTTTAATGATCCAGAGTTTCTTAGAATCTTCTCTTAATAATTAAGTTCCTCATGTGCATGGATCTTGGCACTCATTTCTTAAGTTCCTCAAAGGTCTTCTAAAATGGGTACTTGGTGGGCACCCAAAACATATTAACTTATTGGTATTCGTGCCACAGTAGAAACAGGAAGGAAAGATCTTTGTTCAATCTGATTTAGCCTGGCCCTACCATATGGCTTTAGTCGGGTATCAGAAATCCAACTTTTGATCAGCCTCCTGTTACATAGATTGTGAATGTCAAAATCTAAGCACTTATTTTGACTTCTGTCAACTGGCAAGTAGAAGAGGAACTTCAGTATTTTAAAAAAAATAAAAATTAATTTACATGGCAAATGTAATCATGATGACAATGTCATCTAAAAAATACATACCGGCTTTGTCTTTGAAAAGTTTGTCATCTTTATCACCCATAAAATATGGGGACCAAAAATCTTCAGACAGGTCTAACGGAAGTTTCAGAAAGAGAAATTTAATATTTGACTGATGAGAGGGATCGCCAGTGGCCCAGAGCCATGAACAAGGTCACTAAAATAGACAGAAAACCCTCCTCAGGTGTGGTCTCTTTGTTGTGTATTTACACTGGCTCCCGTGTTGAAAGGAGGCCTCCATGGTCCTGAAAACTGCCAAAAACCCCTGGCTGAGTGAAGCCATAAACACAGCGTGCGATGATAACCTCTGCCGCACTCCATGCGTCCCACAATCTGCTAAGACCTTCGCTTCACTCTGCAACAAGGTAGAATAATATTTGAGGTCAATAAATTGAAGAGAGGGTGCAGGGAGTGATGAGAGAAGCTCAATGGGTAGAAAAGGAGGAAAGGGAGCACAGTTCCTTGTTTAAAGAAAGTGGTAGGACCATTTACCACCAATATTACCTAAAGCTCGTTATATAATCCTTCAAAGCTCCCTCACCCATAGAATTCGTATTAAAACTACTGCACAAAGTACATAAAATAATCTATGTGAAGCAATGATTGGTACTCAGTAATTATTCTCATGCACTAAATGCATACTAAAAGCCAAGGCTGTGATGCAAAATGTAAATCTGAGGTTACTTCAGTTCCAGAGACTCAAGCTCTTCTGAATTCTAAATCAAGTAATTTATTATCAGTTCTTCGTTGGACAATTATGGATTCACATGCTCACATTATAAAATATTAATATTATATATAGTCTCAAAAGACAAAAGTCATACCTGTCACTGCTCAGAAAATGCTACATCACTTAATAAGTTGTCAATAATTACACCCGAAGAAGGAATAAAAATGACAGTTTCCTCTTAGAAATTATTACTAGATAGAAATTCAAACTTCTTTGTTACAAATATTCAATTCTGTGTTTGTATTCAACATCAAAATAAAACTAGTTCAAAATTTTAAAAGACAAATAATAGATGGTCTCTATCCCTGAGGAGTTCAGAGTCCAATGGAATAAAATGTATGCATAAATCATAACCGATGAGTGCTAGAACAAAGGCATTTGAAAACTTCTAAGTACAGAATCTGAGGGATGAGGAGGAATTCATAGCAAAAGTGAAGTATACTCTGGGCCTAGAAGAATTACTTGGCCAGGGTTTAAAAAATATTTTGCTTTATTACTTGAATGGCCATCTTTTTTGCATGCAGATTCTATGAATACAACCATATGTATAGCTGACTGCCCCCCAAAAACAAACATCACTTGAATGATGGAGGAAAATTTCCCCATACATTACACCATTGTCATGACTATCTGGGTATTCAAAAGAAATTTCCAAGGGTAAGATTAGTGTCTTGTGGCTTCCACAAAATTTAAAAATCATTTAGAGCAAGGATCATTTCCTATTCAGCTTTCTATTCTTTAGCACATAAAACAAAAATTGTTATAAACCACATGAAGAATTGCTCTCTTGGTCAGAAACTAGAATTTCCTTAGTTTTGTGGCAGGTCCTCTGAGGCCAGAAGTGATTGGAGGCCATAGCTCTCCAATCAGAGCTATGTCTGGCTCTTGGAGAGCCAATTCTCATTTTAGGAAGACTTCTCCTATGGGATCAAGGTATCCCACCAACAAATTAGGAGCTTTTCAGAGTAGTCCTCACCCTTTGCTGGTCCTTCATTTTTGTAAAGTTTATTAATTTTAAGAAACTCAGGACTTTCCCCAAAATTAACATTCATTTTACTAATGCCCTAAGAATAGAAGTTGATGGCTGATACCATCATAGCATTTAAATCCAGTTAAGTGCTAAATCCAATGTTACATGAACACATTGCTTTTTACTACTCAAGCTACAGAAATCAAGAAGCACTGATATATCTCAAGATGTTATTGAGAAGATCACAGCCAAGAGACAATACCAACTTACATGGTCCATAATCAGGGTTAATTGGGAAATTGTCTAACTAAAACAGCATAGGAGATAATGTTAGAGAAAATAGTTGTATTCGTTCATTCTTGCACTGCTATAATGAAACACCTGAGACTGAGTAATTTATAAAGAATAAAGGTTTAATTGACTCACAATTCCATAGGCTGTACAGGAAGCACAGCTGGAAAGGCCTCAGGACACTTACACTCCTGGCAGAAGGTAAAGAGGTAGCCAAGGCATCTTACATGGCAGGAGCAGGAGAAAAAAGGGTGAAGGGGAAGGTGCTACATGCTTTTAAGCAACCAGATTTCATGATAACTCACTCACTATCATGAGAGTGGCACCAAAGGGGAAATTCGCCCCCATGATACAATCACCTCCCACCAGGCCCCTCCTCCAACACTGAGATTACAATTTGGCATGAGATTTGGGTGACTCAAACAGCATCAAATCAATGGACCTTGCGCTATGTTTTCAGCACAAAGAGCTTGTCTAACCCTGGGAAACTTCTAGTTCAGAAAGATTGAAATTATTTCATTACTCACTCAGTATTTTAAGCATTTGGCTACAGGCTTAGAAGTCTGCTTGAGGATCTCAAGCCTAAAGAAGTTCATACCTCTAAACAAGGTGAGCAGGATTTTTGCAGCCTGGAACAGTCTGCATCAGAGCCCAGTCCTTCTGAATTTCTGTGTTCCAGGCTGGTTGACAATCAACTAGAACTCAAATAAAACAGAATAAAGGTACTTAGGGTTCAGTAATTAAGGCTCCTAATAACAGAAAGCTTTTATAATCATTGGTTTAAAAAAGAAAGCGGCAATGGGAGACATTTCCACAAGTCTTCCATAACCAAAACTCGTATCAGGTCTAGACAGAAGCCTTGGCATATACTTATATTCTGATTTAAAAATAGAATTTTGCTACAAGGGCCTAAGATCAATTACTCTTACTGTATGTAATACGTAAAAAAAATTAGTCATATATAAATATTACTCAAAAGCAACATTTGGGAATCAATAATTTACTAGGAAAAATTAGAAAGGATATTTCCAATGAATTTATCATTTAAAATTAAAAGCAAAATTAATTTTTTTAAATCCAGTGAGGTTGAATTCTTTATATTTATTATGGGTAGGAAACAGAGATGGTCTTTTATTTTCTAATTTGATTCATTTGTAAAGCTAAATGTTTAGCAGTAGTGCAGCTGTCATTATAAATACATCTACCCAATAAAACCACAGAAAATTGCTGACACCACTGGGTAGGGTCTTCTAAAATGAAATGTAAAGAAAATGGAAAATTAATTCTGTTAAATATTGCTAATAAAACAATAGTAGCTCATCTTGATGCCACTGTACTAGGATTTCATCACTCCCCAGCCAAAGCAGGTAAACGATCACAGAGCAAGGACCTCCGTGAGTCAATTTTAGGAACAGAAGAATGCACAGCCACAAATATTATTGTGATATATTAAATTTGTATGATTCTTTAACTTTAAGAAACAAAAATAACCAAAATAAAAAAGAAAGCTTTCTTATCAATGATTGCTCGTAATCCTCTCAATAACACTATGAAGCAGCGATATCAATTATTTTACAGATGAGAAATAAAAAGCAGACTTGAATAACTTGTCCAAAGTTTCCAGACCTAATAAATAAAAATTTTAATCTCAATGCCTTCTAATATGAGGTTGAAGAAATATTTCTGTTACAGCAAACTGCATTTTGTCCATATTCTTAAGCCCATTAGCAAGTGAACTGACTTGTCTCCTCCTTGCAATGTTTCATGAAATTCCTCTATTGTTCAAAACAAATGTGTTAAAAAGTTGGCTGAAACAAGATAGAGAAAACCTGAACGATTCTTCACCTGCCTTTGTTACGTGTGGAAACCAAGGAGACAGAAACAGCCGCAGGCCTTACTTCTGCTACCAGTAGTTGATTATTGGTGTTTTACATCCCTGATGGCTGTATTTGATTTTTTTAAGAGACAGAAAATAAACAAAAACTCTATGTGCTGTTTCCTCTGTTTGCAGGAACAGTGACTTTTGACTCTTATAAATCTACTCAAAGCTGCACTCTGCAGATTGGGTGTTTCAGGAATGTTCAAAATATAGCTTGAGATTTATAGAGCTGGAAACTTTTCTTGGCTTTTCTTAGTCCATCTTGTTTGATAAAACTTAACTGGTAAACAAAGTGGCTGCACATCCTCTACAAAACACCCATTAGGTTATCTTGCTTTATACCAAACTAGAGTTTGTTTGCACAAAGAATTAATGAGAGGGGTTACTGAAGGACTTCAGTCTCTTCTTTTATTCCACTCAGACAAATTGTTTGCAATACCAGTTCTAATGAATGCAAATAAAAGTAATTGATATTCTAACGTATAACACATGCTCTCAGAGAGTCTAGCTCCACTGTTAAAATAGAAAAGGATATTTCTTTCAAAAAGCATTTTGAGGGCTTGATGTCATAGCAGCTGAATTTTCTGTTAGTGTTTATTGAAGCCATGGTGCTTCAACTAGAACTGAGCTAGAACTAGAAATCTGAAAAGGCAATTTCCTTAAGTAATATTTCAGCCTTGCTATTTAAAATGTGGTCCTATAATTATCACTGTATATCTTTCATAATGAATGCTGTCATTGATATTCAAATTCATTAGAATTAATGTAATACATTTCTGTGTCTAGAAACACTTCAAGTTAAAGAAAGGCCTCTGTAAATCTAACACTTCAATATATATTTTAGGAATTATCATTGGACCAGAATATTGACTAGTATTGCATTAAAATGGGGAATTGACACGAAAATCCTATGTCCCATAAAGAGATTGTTGATTGTCTCATGGTAAAGTCCTTAAAAGGGTTGGGGAATTTGAAGAAGAGTTACATGTTTTTCTTCCCCACGCACACACACAAAAACAGCTGTTCCAAATTTCTGACTTTTTCTGTAATGAAAAATGCCTGCTTAGCAGTATTTAAACACACACCCATCCTTAATATGTCCCAACGTAAAAGAGGCATTTTTAATAAGAAGTGAGAAAATGATTGTTTTGGAAAATAATTTTTGCTATCAAGACAGAATTTTGAAAACAGATGTTTGGCAATGTCTTCAACATTATGCAACTTTGTTACTGAAAACAAGTTAACTGTGTCAATTATAACATACTCATCTACATACTTTGAAAATTAAATGTTATATGTCTTATAGAAACATATATGTTGAATTTGTATGCTTATAATGAAATTGGCCCATAATTTTTTTCTTGTATTCTTTCTCTGATTTTGGTGAGTTAGCAACCTTCTCTATTCCTCCATTTTTGAAGGAGTGCCCAAAACAGATGCTATCTATTTTTTGAAGGTTTGGTAAAACTGGTAACTAAACATATCTCATTTTGTGTCCATTTTGTGGGTAGGTTCTAGACTACCAATAAGTGACTATGATGGTTTTAGATTAATTCACCGTTTGTTGTTTTTTTCTTTTCTTCTTCTATCAACTTTGGTAGTGTATACTTATTCTAGAAAGTTCGTCAGTTCACCCTGGTATTGGTATAAAGATACCTTATAGAACTTGACATTGAGTTTTAATATCTCTGTTCTACATACGGTGGTTGGTTTTTTCAAAATCTATGATACTTTTATTGCCTTTTTTCTTGATCAGTTTTGTCGGAGAAATTTCTTTATTAAAACAAAAATAGATTTTAGCTCAGCACAGTGGCTCATGCCTGTAATTCCAGCATTTTGGGAGGCCAAGGTGAAAAAATTACTTGAGGCTAGGTGTTAGAGACCAGCGTGGGCAACACAGGACCCTGTCTTTACAAAACAAAGAAAATCAGTCAGGCATGTTGGGTGCCTATAGTTCCAGCTACTTAGAAGGCTGAGGCAGGCCAGGCGCAGTGGCTCATGCCTGTAATCCCAGCACTTTGGCCAAGGCGGGTGGATCACGAGGTCAAGAGATCGAGACCATCCTGGTCAACATGTTGAAACCCCGTCTTTACTAAAAATTCAAAAA
>NW_016107461.1:767727-777360 GCF_001604975.1 Cebus imitator | reverse complement strand
TCTTCTACACAATTATAATAAACTTAAAACTAGCGTTTTAAAACTATTAAAGCTATTTTAATTGCCTTTCACAAATTTTGACATGGTATTTCGTTGCTGTTTTGTTCTTTCATTTTGATTTCTTCACAGTGTAGTGATTTAAAGCATAGTATCTGCAATCAAATTATCTGGACTGTGAATCTTAGCTCCATCATTAATTAGATCTGTGATTTAGTTTCCTCATCAGCAAAATAATAACAATAGTAGTAGAACTTACTGGTAGGGTTTTATGAGGTATATGTAATGCACATATCATAGTGCATGACTCATAGTAAGCAACTATTGAAACTGGCTGCCGTCATCCTCAATGTCATTCTTATAAACATCATCATTATTAAATCCACGAAATAATTTGGAGAGTGTTGCTTTAAAATTGAAAACATATGAGTTGGGTTGTCTATTTTAAAATATTGTTATGTAATCTTATTTCCTATGATCAGACAACATCATAGGCATTAATTGTTACTTGTTAAGATGTGCTTTGTGGCCTGGTACATAGTCAAATTTTCTAAAAGTTTCAAGAGTATGTGGAAAGCAATCTCTAACTTGTCTAACTGTTGGATGAAGTACTATATACATATAATATATATATTACACATATATACATTAGAACAGTATTGTGTTATTCCCATTTGTATATGAAACAAAAGTTGAATTCTTGATCTACCAATACATCACAGAGTTGTGTTAAAATATATGTAGATTTGTTAATTTTTTCTTGAACTTATTTCAATTTTGCCGCATGTGTTTGAGGATATGTTTTTAGTTACATACATATTCAAGACTGCTACATCTTCTTGGAAAATAGTAGGTTTATCATCATAAAATAATTCTCTTAACTTCAGTAAAATCTTTTGGTTTCAAATCAAATTGGCTTATATTAACATAGCATTTTTCTGATACATTTTCCATTTACTTACTTTTAACATTTCTATGTCACTGTGTCACTCTATTTACTACAAAAAAGTACACAAATTTTTAAAAAACAATAAAAATCTCTGTATTTTGAACTGTTTTTAACCAGTTTGCATTTATTGAGATAGTTTTATGCATTTGTATTCCTCTCTTCCATTTTGTGTTGCACCGTGCTTTTAATTTTCTTATTATTTCCTAGCTTCTCATGAATTAATTGAATTATCTTTATTCTGTCTTTTCAATAATGAATGTTCTTTTAGTGAAGAATCCCTTCTTTTTTTTTTAAATTTTGGTCATATGTATTTAATTATCTACTAGATCATCCAAATGGAAATCTATTGTAACTGAATGGAAACAACTCTCTCTCTCATAAATTTAGGAGAGAGGCAAGTTTTTTAGGCCAGTATTTTTTGTTTAAACCAGTTTAGCTTTAGACATTTACCAAATTGGACCATTTGTTGTAATATTCAAAATATATTTTTTTTTCTAAAATAAACAAAACAATTTATCAAAACTGGCTCCCAGAAATTTTCCAAATAATTTTTTAACACGGTTAAAATTTGTTTTACATTTCTTCAAATTTCAAAGTATTTTGGCAAATGTAGTCAAAATATTACATCTTTGTTTTAGAGATAATAGTTTATAAAAATTCATGCACCAGGGTAACCTAAATTGATGTTCATAAGAATACTTTCCTCTAAGCCTTAATGTTTTATACCTTTCCTTTAAAATGTGTTTCATAAAATTAAGTTGTGATTATCAAAGATATTTTGCATAAAAATTTATGAATTAAACATTTGTGACTTCTTCCCCTGTGTTCTCTCTTTCACTTTTGCAGCACCTAGATGTAGAATTTATGAAGTCCTAGGGATGATGAGGCCATGAAATAGAAAAACCTTGGTCTCTGACACCGTATAGCAGGAGCTGCCTACTGCCTAGGACACCTGACCAACGTTAACATGAGTAAGAAATAAACTTGTATTTCATTAAGCTATTGAAATTGTGAAGACTGGCTGTTATAGCAGCTGCTAACATTAATGTATTAATACGATTCTGTATTTACTTTTAATTCACTCTGATGATCTATGTTCTTTTGATTAATCTATATAAACACATAGTGACTAATGATATCATTGAATTAATATCTACCATGTTTTAATCATTTAATTACTGCATTTCTTCTTTGTTTCTTTTTATTCTCCTCCTTTTCTGCCTTCTCTGGTTTCAGTCGACTATATTACATGGTTCCATTTATCTTCCTCTCTTAGCTTATTAATTATGTTTCTTTAAAAGTATTTTTAGCAGTTGGCTTAGATTTTCAAGTATATATTTTTAATTTATCAAATTTCACCTTCAAATAACTCTATACTGCTTCCTGAGTAATACAAGTTACCTTAAAATAGACTATTCCTTATTCCCATCCCATATGACATTACTGCCATTCACTTCACTTACCTATATACTATAACTCCATACTCTTACAATTATTGCTCTCAAGAGTTATCTTTTAATGCAATTAAAATGAGAACAGTAAAGATTAATTTTACTTTGATTCATTGTTTCTCCAACACATGTCCTTTCTTTATGTAAACCCTAGTGGATACAGACATGAGGCAGGGAAATACTGGGTAGAAGAGGGTGGTCCCTGGCGAGGGCCACACCCTCCAGCCTGGACCTGCAGCTTAAAGTGAGAAAGTGCATTCCTGTTTTCTGACCTAAATGTTGCCTTTTCCAAATCCACCCTGGCCTGCCCCAGCCCTCATCCTGTACCCATAAAATCCCCAGCCCCTACCAGGAAAGCCATGTGGCAGAGGAGAGAAAAGCACCAGTCAGAGGTCAGAGAGAAGCAGCTTGACTTCAGAGGGACAGCTTAATGCCAGGACTGCCTAACTCCAGGGGAGGACCACCTTCCCACTCCAACCCCTGTCCAGTCCCCCTTCCCACTGAGAGCCACTTTCATTGGCAATAAAATCCTTCACATTCACCACCCTCCAATTTCTTCATGTAACCTGCGACCTCATTCCTTCTGGATGCCAGACAAGGATCTGGGTACGGTGCAAGAGGCTGTCACATTTACCCTCCACTGAGCTGTTTAACTCTTAAGCATCCACGGATGGCAAAGCAAAAAGAGCACACTGTAATACACCTTGTGGGGCTCCAGGAGTCGCTGGCAACCCCTAGATGCTGCTATGGGCTGCACGGAGTTCTGCTCCTGCTGGTTCCCTACAAGTGCTCATCCCTGCCACTACACCAGCTTACCTGCATGTTCCCCCTCCCATGAGGGATTGAGAGCTACAAGCTGAGTAAATGAGCCACCCCCTTCAAAAGTCCCATGAAGGGGTGAAGGGAACCATCTCGTTTCACTAGTTTCTAAACTGTACCATTTTTCTTCTTCCTAAAGAACTTCTAACATTTATTTCAGGGCAGGTTTGTTGGTGATCAGGCCTCTCAGTTTTTGTCTGGGAAAGTCTTTATTTCTCTTTTACTTCTGAAGAATAATTTTACTGGATATAGATGGTGGGTTGTTTTTCTTCCAAAACTTTAAATATTTTCCTCCTCTCTCTTCTTACATGATTTCTGATGAGAAAACCACTATAATTCTTACCCCTTCTTTATCTACAATAAGATGTATTTTTTCTGGCTTCTTTCAAGATTCTTTGTCTTTGCTTTTCTGTTGCTGGAATATGATATGCTTAGGTACTCTTTCATGGTGTTTTTTGTTGTTGTTTTGTTCATTTGTTTGTTGTTTGTTTTTTTCTCTTTCTTGGCGTTTTCTGGGCCTCCTGGAACTGTGCTGCATGTCTGTGATTAATTTTGGAGCGTTTTCAGCCATTATTACTTCAAATATTTATTTTGCTTTGTTCCCTCTTTTCCTTCTGGTATTCCAATTATGCATAATTTATACTTATTACAGTTGTCCCACAGTCCTATTTCTCTTTTTTATTTTTTTTTTACTTTTTCTTTCTTTCTTCTTTTTTCTTTCACTTTCCTCTTTGCATTTTCTTTTTTTACTTAATTTGTTTCTTTCCTTCCTCTTTCTCTCTCTTATTTCTTTCTTTCTTTCTTTTCTTTCTTTCTTTCTTTCATCTTTCCTATCTTACTATCTTTCCATTTCAGTTTGGAAAGTTCTTGTTGACCTATCTTTAGTCTCACTAGTTCTTTCCTCCAGCATGCCCATTCTACTGATAAACAGAGTCTTCATTTCTGTCTTTCATTTCTAGCACTTCTCATATATATATATATGAGAATATATATATATATATATATATATTTGTAGTTTTCATCTCTCATATTACATTACTCATCTGTTCTTGCATGTTGCTTATTCTTTCCATTAGGACCTTTAACATAGTTATCTTAAATTTTCTGTCTGATAACTCCAACCTCTGTGTCATATCAAAATCTGAGTCTGATTCTTTCTTTCTTCAGGTTGTTTGTTTTTCTTGATTTCTGGCATGTTTTATAATTTTTTTAAAGCCAGACATGTTGTATTAATATTTGCTGTAACTGTAGGTGCCACAGGATTCAAATTTCTCTAATGTTCTTCTTTTTCTCTTCACTGTTGACTTAGGGCTTCCTTAAGACTCTTCTTCAGAGACTGCATTTTACGGCTCTTTCCATTGTAATACACTGTTGTCATACTGAACCCCTGTTGGTGTGATGCTAAGATATCGGAAACGTGAGGTATTCTATAATTTTATACATAGCTGTCTGTGTTTAGTGGGTCTGTAACTCTGGCTGTGACCTTCATAAGTGCTTCTTCAGTGGTATAATATTTCCCCCTTGGGTGAGACCTGAAGGCTAGGGGTAGCTGGATTGAGAATGCCCTTCCATCAGCTCAGATATACTCTAGTCAACTTTTTTCTCCTCCAGCATAGGTCTTTGTTATGGAGAACTGTCTTGGAGTATCTAGCAAGAATTACTCTTTTGCTTCCCATGACAGAGCCACAAGAGAATCGTGGATCTTTGCTGTGAGAATCCAGTGGGGAGGCCCCCACAAAATTGTAACCCCCACAAGTTTTTCAGTCTCCTCTAGTTCACACTTAGCCTCTAGTATTTCCTTAAGATTACCATTTAGGTACTGTTACCAGATTACAGTGCCAGCAGCTTCTGCTCCAGGTAAGCAGACCTCAGCTATGACTCTGGATTCACCTGTCCCTCTGAAACTTAAGGTGGAAATTTGCCCTGCAATGTCTATTCTCTGGTGGATTCAAGAAAAATCATTTGTTCACAATTTTATTGCCTTTTTCTTGTAAAGACAGGCATAACAACTTCCCAGCTCTTTATACGTTAAAGCTAAAACTGGAAGTCCTATTTTTAGTTTTTATTCAATTGATAATTCTTCCAATGGCAAGGACTAACTCCCCTTACTCATTACCTGTGTGTCAGTCTCATATGTTTTTAATATGTTATGAAATAAGAATATATAAGAGTCCTTCTCTCTTGATGTGGGACAAAATTGCCTACAGAAGTCAAACATTTGTAGATTTTCTTGGGAACAAACCAAAGGATCTGGCACCATGGCTTATACCTATAATCTGAATACTTTGGGAGGCCAAGGCAAAGATCACTTGAGGACAGGAGTTCAAGACCAGCCTGGGCAACATGGCAAAACCTTGTCTCTTGGGAAAAAAAAAAATTAGCTGGGCATGGTGGCATGTGCCTGTAAGCCAAGCTGCTTAGAAGGCTAAGGTGGGAGAATCACCGAGATCACACCACTGCATTCCAGCCTGGGCAACAGAGCGAGACACTCTATTTCAAATCAACAACAACAAAGGCTGTATCTAGAAAGTAAGAGTGACCAGAAATGAAGCACTTGGCCCCGCAAGCCAAAAAAGAGGAATATTACCATTTAAAAAAATTATTTCTAAGCTTAACATATTAACAGGTTGATTTATGAGAATGCAAGTGGAAGCAAGGACAGGGCTTGGGTTTCTTCAAGCATATTCCTTGTGCCTTTATATGCTGCCCGTGCTGTATTGCTTGAGAGCTAAGAGTGTGTCTTCCAAATATTTACAGCATGTGTCTGTAATATTTCATTATGTGCCAATGCAGCCATCCTCTCCTGCAAAGTGGCAGTGTCTGGGAGCAAGTAATCATTTTGAAATAATAAAGGCTATTCATTTCATTCATTTAAAATGCATGAGAACATTTATGACCAAACTCATATATAATTCTAACCAAGAGTACGTGGCGTTAATTATCAATACTGCTCCAGGGAAGGATATGTTTATAACATCATAAAGCAGATATTTCTTTTAAGCCAAGGACATTTGTATTTGAAGGGGAATTATTGTGTCATTTAATTTGTTGTGCTTTCTGAGAACATATTTCTGCAATTGTCAATATCTTTCTCTACAGTTCACACTTTATTAATATTTTATATTATGTTTGATACTATGCTGGTAGAAAGTTGTGTTTAATGCTGTAAAGCATTACAATTTAAGCACAATTTGACAAGAATTGGCAATTTGAATTAGATTTTATTGGAAAACAAATATGACATAGTAACCAAAGAAGAATATAACTTAGAATACTCACTATTCCCTCAAGTAAGATATGATGACAAAATAATTAACTATGTTAGCTGGTAGGCCTACAAAGCCAATATAATACTATACTACTACTAATAATAAAATGATATTTTCAGCCCTACACTGCAATGAAAAGTCATTGTTTTCTTATTTTGACAACAGGTTTTAATTGGATATTTTTGTTAAGAACCAGAGAATCTCTATAATGGTTGTACAGAATGAAGTGATTCTTAGAGTCCTTTCCAGATTAAAAATTCAATCATCCTTATTTATAGATAAGGTGAGTAAGGAATCTACTCTGGAATGATTCTCAGTTCATAAAGTACAATCAATTACTGAACTATAAACCTTAAGCACCAGAACTTTGCAAGTTTAAATTTTAAAAAGCAGTTTTAAAGCATTACTTCACTTAATTAAGATAATAAGCCCAGTAGAAAATGAATAGGAATATGTTAGAGCTGGCTAAGAGAAGTTTTTCCTGTCACATATTTTTTGAGTTCTTGTCCCAGTACCTCCATTTACTAATGATATGTCCTAGACCAAGTCTCTGAACTTCCTGAAACTCAGAAAAAACTTTCTCATTTCCTCATCTGTAAGTGGATTTAACAGTATCTCCACATGAGCAGTGATGAGGATTATGTGAGGTAACATGTCACAAAGTTTCAGTACACTGTGAACTTTTGATAAACATTTCAGTGCTCAGACTGAAGCAAACCTTTGATAAATATTTCAGTGCTCAGACCCATCTCCTTTGCTTCATCTCCTTTCAATCCAATGAATAAACATATTTTCCACTTAATGTTTAAGAAATTGGTATAAAATTCCCCTTAGGGATTGCATTTATTTAGAAATGCTCAAATTTATAACTATTTTGTTTATTGTTCCAGGGAACACAGTCGAGATTAGCCAGGATCCCAGTTTCATGATTATAGTTTAATAAGGGAAGCAACACAGACACCCGTCCCATTTACAAAAAAGAGAACTATAATGATTACAAAAGTGATGAATAACTGAAAGAATCCAGAATTATTAATATGTCAATGGTTTGGAAGTCATTGGATGTTAATTAGAGAAATTATCCTGAAAGAAGTGGGCCCTAAACTGTAATTTGAAGAGAAAAGGAATCCCATGAAACAGAGGGAAGCCGCTCTCTACAGAAAACATTTGGGTGACAGGGAATATCAAGGGCAAGTAGAATACAACTCTTAAATTGAGCATACCCCGCCCAGACACGTGGCCAAGACCCTCATACTACCTAGTGATCACCCAGAATATTCACATAGTTACTGCGTGAGTCTTCCCTGAGCCAGAAGTTATCCATGCTGTGTGGGCTTTTTTCTTTTCCTCACATCTCTCCATTCCATGAAAATGTACCTGTGCTGTATTTGAGTATAGCAATATCCCCTTCTTCATTTTTGAAATAGCCCAGGCTCATCTGAAATAATATTTACTAATGTGAGTGTCTTTACCAAGCATAAATCTGTATTAGTCACAAATGAGCTGTAATAAAAATTTTAATAAGCTTTTCTGGAGCTATCTTAGACTCCAATAATCAGGAAAAATTCAATTTGTAAACAAAAAAAATGAAGATTGACAGATTTCCTTCATACATAATGAACTAGCTTATACTTGAGAGATAAATAAAAATGGTAAAATAATTGCATATATATTTATTTCAAATGTTATGAATTTAATCTGAAATTCTATTAGCATTTACTTAGACAATGAAAAACTTAACTGGAAAAAACATCTTACCTTTAGGGATATCATATAATAATTGACTACATGAAAAATTCAAATCACAGGTGGTATAAAACAATAGAATGCAAAACAATTTTCCTTGAATTTTCAGACTGTTTCAGAAACACATATAGAGATTAATTTCTGTGCTCAAACATCATGCTTGAAACTGCCTACGACTATTATTGTGAAGCACCATTATCTCGGAGCATTATCTAAAAACAATATGCTTGAAAAACTATCTACAGCTATTTCTTATCCAAGAAAAGCAAAGAGCATGTACTATATAAGGCAGCAAAATGTTAGAGGTTAAAATTGAAAAAAGTACATGTGCATCTTTCTCTTTGAATTTTTTTTTAATATTAGAATGTTTATTCTTACTTTTAAAAGATAGATGCACATCTCACTGAAGTACTTTCATTACAAACATGTAGCAGCTTTTAGTAAACCATTAAACTATAACTCTTATTTATTCTTGCATTCATAAGAAATCACACACAGCAAGCAAACTCAAATAGGAAGCAGGAGATGCACAATAACCCCAGGAAGTAAACATACTTGCTGTCTAACATCTGAAGACTTTTAAGTTATTACAAATTCATATATGCATTTTACATCCCAGATTTAGCTAATGTGAGTCAGAGATGTATGAGGATGTGACAAAAGCCACCTCCTGAGGCCACTGCTAAATCTAAGATTATCATTCTCTCTTTGAAGGTTGGAAATGAGGAGACTCTATCACAAACACTTCTCTTCTGTGAGCCTAATCAATGCCACCTGTCCATCTAATACATTTCAGGAAATGACAGCCCTGCTGGGTGGATACAAAGCCATTGTGACTTTATATTTCTGGCTAGAAAAGTTTTGTTTGGATTTTCTTACAGACCTGTTAACTCTTGTCAGATTTTACAGTCCTGCAGCACTGAATATAAACTATAGATTTTGAAATTGGGAGTGGAAAGTGTTGTTGGTGGGTCCCCTGTGGATCAAAAGTCTTGCATGTATGATGTATTTCCTTTGACCTGGAAACTCTAGGTCTGCAAATATAAAGGAAAGAACTGAGAATAAGTATGTAATTATGTGGATCTTCATTGCAGAATGATTTAGAAAGAGAAATACTGACCTCAAATAAAGTGTCTAAATGTTACACAAAAGCAAAATGTTCCAAAATATAAGATGAATAAATTAGACTATTTTGCAGTCCCAATAAAAGTAATATCCTAAACATATTCATTTGCATTGAAAATATTCATGCAGGCCGGGCGCGGTGGCTCAAGCCTGTAATCCCAGCACTTTGGGAGGCCGAGGCGGGTGGATCACAAGGTCAAGAGATCGAGACCATCCTGGTCAACATGGTGAAACTCCGTCTCTACTAAAACTACAAAAAATTAGCTGGGCATGGTGG
>NW_016107461.1:763344-767674 GCF_001604975.1 Cebus imitator | reverse complement strand
AAAAAAAAAAAAAAAAAAGAAAATATTCATGCAATAGGTACACGAAAAAGTGAGGTACAAAACAGTAGGTTAAATGTGATTTCATTTTTTATTGCAAAGAATATGTGTGTGTGTGTGTGTGTGTGTATATATATGTATATATATATGTGTATATATATACACACATATATGTGTGTATATATATATACACATATGTGTATATATATATACACACATATATATACACATATATATGTATATATATATACACGCACACACACACATATACATGTGTATATATATACACATGTATATGTATAATACCAATCAATCCCCAGAGAGAACTACTGTTTCATATATATACGTATATATATGCTTATATACATATATATATGCATATATATGTATATATATATGCATATATACATGTATATATGCATATATATACGTATATATATGCATATATACGTATATATGCACATATATACGTATATATATGCATATATACGTATATATATGCATATATATACATACACATACATACACTAAACTAATAAAATTAAAATAAAATTACATTTGACCCACTTAAATTAGTTAAACATATATATCATATTATGAAAAAAAATCAGATCTAGAGGAAAGAAAAATATGTTCAAATACAACTTTCTTGTTAAATTTCTGGATGACTTTGGACAAATAACAATTACAGTTACCATATTCAAAAAATAAAATTAGAGGAGTAGATGGTTTCTGAAAAACCCTTCAGTTCTAATATTCTATCACCAACCAGAAAATCCTTAATTTGGATTACAGCCTTGACTACCTTTAATCATAGAAGACCCCACACCAGTTTCAGCAATGATGTACCAGTTCCCCGGGACAGGGACTATGTCTTGAAAAAATATTTACTCTTTAAATAAGTCTTCTTCACACAATAGCAACTCAATAAATATTTGGAAAAAATCATTCTCCTAGTTATATTCATAGCTCAGGAAAACTGTCCCAAGATATATATTTTTTAAATTTTATTGATTCATTACACATAGTAATGACTTAATCTGGTCTGAGATCTAGTACTAATGTAAAAGTAAACTCTAGCAAGACAGTAGGCTGTTTCTATGTTCTCTCCACATGAAAGAATGTGGCCTCCAAAAGCCACTGAACACCGTAGTTCTTATGTTCTATTAAAGCTGTACATCTTCCATATTGGCTCTATTGGATTCATGTTTTTGGTTTTGTCCTTTCTTTGTTCTTCAGAGGAATGTAGAATTGTTTTGGTAGCTTAATCAGCTTTAGAAGAAGCCAGAGTAAGTGTGCTGGTTAAAATGTTCAGTAAGCCCATCTGTCAGCATGTTTCAAGTGAAACATGAAAGACTACATGGCTGCCATCAAAGCTATAGGAGAGAGCAAGCCAAATTGGGTAGCTAGCTAGAGCACCCCAAAGTAGAAAAGCACAGGCAAACAGGAAACCCCACAGCAGATAACTTCACAGCTGACCAGGAACAGAGCAAAGTCGAAATGGTAAGGGAATATTACGAAATGAAGAACCATCCCAGCACTGAACTGATGTAAATCATGTTCTTTATTGTTCCTCTGTGATTTGTTTTTATTTAATTTGGAGTTGCTAAAAGAAAACTATGGCTTACATTAGTTAAATTAATAAAAACATTCAATGTTCTAGTTACCATGTAGTGCTTAATACATTCAAAATGTGAAGTAAAACTAAAAATATTTATTTAACATTATATTTACTTTTGAAAATAATTTCCAGGAAAGAGATCAACTACTTAAAAGTAATTTTAAGTAGAAAGATACACCCATAAGGAAAAAAAATATATGTGTGAAGGCATTGTAAACATTGTAAATGTTTTCCAAGACTTTCGGTATAAGAACATGAGTTCAGTCATAGATCCCTTTGTTATACCACACGATTATCATAATGGACTTTGGTTTGAAAACCTTTTGTGGCTTAAGCATACACAGTTATGTAAGTCAAATCAGAAATGTCCAAAAATAATCTGTTGTTTAATTCTTAGCTATGTGTAGAGATTCCAAATATTGTATGTGTGTAAGTGCAAGATACAATTTCTTTTTCTTTTGGTATGCTATCATTTATAAACTCATGTAAATATTTATAATTGTGCTATGTAAAAAAATACATAATAATGCCTCTAATAAATGCCTCCCTTTGAGAAATAAGCTATGGTGTTTACATTATATACATTCGTGTCTATTATATGGCATACATGAGAATATAAAATGTCAAGAAGTAAATGGACTTCTTAAGCAATCACCTTTAGAATATATTTGATCTAAGATGCATGCAATTTGAAGAATACTACTGATCCATCAGTCTAGTTATAATGCTGCCTCTTCCATGAACATCTCAATTCACCACCTGGAAGTAATCTCTTTTTCTTCCAAGCTCTCTCCAAATTTTATTTTCATTCCTCTCTCTGTGTTCTCACTATTGTGTTACATATCATTAAGATTAATTTGGAAAAATATATTTTTTGCTAGACTGTAAACTCCTTGAAGGAAAAAGATGCAACTTGAAAATATTTGTAAATTCCATCCACACACATCTATTTCTTACTATGTTATAATCTCTTAATAAGTGTTGGTTGAATGATTCCTACATTTTTCTTCCTAGGGAGCTCTAAGCTTATAAAGGAGTAATAAACTTTATAGCTTTTATTTGTTTTGATTTTCTCTCTTAATGAAATGCTTTGGAGAGCCCAAATCCAGTAAAAGACTGCAAATAGAGCTGATAAAAGGTAGCCAATTTTCACTGAGTTATCTAGAGAGGAGCAACTCTACTTGGCCCCAGGCTGTGTCTTACAGTTCTCAGCCATTTCCATGTACCACTTGTCATTAGAGCACATCTTGTTTGATAAAACTTAAAAAAAAAAAAATTCCATTCCTGTTAAAAACCTGGAAAATATAACCATGACAGGTCAAAAAGAGATGACAAGAAGTTTGGAGTAAAATGCAATGATAAAGTGGAGCCATGGTTTCCACCTTGGTTGAGGCCTGGTCTGTTGAGGAGTGGAGCTCCATGTTGGTACCCAAGTTAGATGTCAGTAGAACACAGCAGAAAGAGCATTTACTGGACTGGGGATGGAGCCTAGATCCCAGGTCTTATTTGCCACTTTGTAATTCTTGACTAAGGTAAGACCAATTAACATCACTTGGCCTCAGGGTATTCTTTTATTTTATAAATTGAATAGGTTAAACTCAATGTGCTCTGATGTTCCAATAAACGTCTATGATCAGAAATCAAATATTTCTTAAGCCTCTTGATAACTATTCAAATCTAAAAAGTATTTTTAGGATTTTCCTAAGGATGGTATCTGAGTCTCAAGCACATGGCAGGCAATAAGACCCACAGTAATAGTGATAATAATGATGGTAATAAAATAGCTGTTATTTATTTATCTGACAAATATTCATAAGGGTCTAGCTTGTGTCAGGTGCTGTTCTAGGCAATGAGGGCACAGGAAAGATAGAAACATACCTGAGTTTATGAAGTTTATATATAGTTTAGGGAGATGACATTTAATAAGCATAATACAGTTTGTCTAATTGTGATAAGGACTCAAAAAGGAACCATACAGGGACTGGCAATGAAGAGTACTGACAGGCATTTCAGTGCAGGGGCCATGCATTTTACAGGAATTCTCTCATTTCATCCTAACAGTAATCCGATGAAAAAATTATTATCTTATACCTACTGTACAGATGAAAGAAATGGGCTCAGAGACATCAGTAAAACTGCCCAAGGTCACACAAATAAGTAGTGAAACTCCAGAGCCCATGTTCTAACCATTATGTGGTACTACCTTTCACCAGATGATACAGTGCAAGTCTCTAATGACCTCATAAACCAAAATAAGCACACAGATTCTGTACACTCAGAACTCCTTTTCTTTCCTGCTGTAGTTATCACATAAAACCTATTGAAAGTGTTAACATCATTAGGAGGTAGCATCCTGACACATAAGATTTTTTTCCTAAATCATCTTGGGCAATATTTGAAAAGCAGTATGTAACAATCACAAGTGGTCGGGCACGGTGGCTCAAGCCTGTAATCCCAGCACTTTGGGAGGCTGAGGCGAGCGGATCACAAGGTCAAGAGATCGAGTCCATCCTGGCCAACATGGTGAAACCCCGTCTCCACTAAAAAATACAAAAAATTAGCTGGGCGTGGTGGCATGCACCTGTAGTCCCAGCTACTCGGGAGGCTGAGTCAGGAGAATTGCTTGAACCTGGGAGGTGGAGGTTGTGGTGAGCCGAGATCACACCACTGCACTCCAGCCTGGCGACAGAGAGAGACTCCGTCTCAAAAAAA